>NW_014332889.1:4992-30869 GCF_000341935.2 Cephus cinctus
CTCGCACTATTTGCCGGACTCTTACTCCGACCCTCTCTACCTCAAACCTAGCAGCCTGAGCGGCCGTGCATTTCCGTAACCGTCCGCTCCCGTTCGTGTATCCAGTTGCGTTTGCTGATTTTACGCGACCCCAAAGATCAGCACCTACGGTTGCGTTTCTCGATTTTACGCGTCCCCAAAAATCGACAGGATCCGTTAAGCTATCGCCTCTTCTGATAGGTTCCGTCAGAGCTCTCGTTCTTGGTGGAGTTGGGCCTGTTCCATCCCAACTCCCAGTTTATACCGGCTCGTCAGTTCCCGGTGAAAAAAGAATTGACTGGCGCCCGCCTGGCTTGCGGATGCACGAACGACGGGTGGACGGCCGAAGGTAACGTAGGTTGGTTTTCGAAGATAGTCGTTCCCGTATGTCTCGCTATCGGTGTCGGGTCAAGTTAAAGAAAAATTACGTTACAGAGTCCATCGTAATAATCGTAGAAATTGAACAGAATGAACTCCATGGGCTTGTGCTGATCGAATTCTTTAAAAACGGGGATTTTTGCTTTTTCTCTCACTGTTTGCTGCCCTGTGCACATAATTATTAGTGTATTACTACGGAAGATCTGATGTGCGAAGTTCTGTTCCGCTATTATAGGTCGCACGATGGAAGTTTACATCCTCTATCTATCAACAGTTTCATCCATGGCTTTGCAATTTCTATATATGGTAGTGAGTTACTGAGTACTGTATTAATTTCTATTCCTTTCGTTTTTGTCTTTGGTCCTCGTGAAAATCCTGGTTTGCGGGTGCTTCAGTTTGTGCAACACTTATTTCGGTTGAGAACTGCATGTTCTCTGAATATTCTTCGTAGTTCTGAAATGTCTCCGTCTCTGGATAATAGTAATTATCTTGTTCTTGATATTCTACATTTGTGAGTTCTTCGGCTATGAAATCAGGGGGTCCAGTAGCTCTGAATGTCGGATTCCCAGGAACGTAATGCCGAGCATTCTGTTTGAAAGGCGCGAATGGTTTCTTATTTACTGTTGATGGTATTTTGGAAACTCGTGACATAGGTGTAACTGGATTTTGCGGTTTATTGCTACCGGGTGCAAATGCAGTAATGGGCTTCCCAAATACCTGTGAGTTAGTGGAGAATCTTTGCGGTGCCCTAGGTATAGGCTATATATGTTAATAGGCTGTGATGAGAAGTTCGTAGCTCACGATTGTCCGTACGCTGGTGCATAAATGTTTGGTAGGTATTGTGCGGTATTTACAGGATTCCAAAATGACGGCTGTTGATGCCTTTGCTATTTACCTGTGGCTTTCCTTGTATTGGTCGGGGCGGTACAATTGGTTTTTTTATACGTCTATGTATTAATACCTCACAAGCTATTAATCTGTTTCCCGTGAGTCACATATTCTGTGATTATATTGGCGGCTTCATTCAACGTTGTCGGTTTGCCAAGTCTTAGCTCTGCATATAGTTCTGGTGGTGCGTTTGATTGATTTTAATAGCATGATCGCCATGCTTTCTGCATAACCTGTTGCCACATCTTTCATTACCCCCATTAGAGGATCTGTTTGTATCTTAAGATCTATTCTAGCCTTCAATTTCCTGATTCTATTAAGGAAACTCAACATGTCTTCATTAAGTTGTCTTCGTGTTAATTGCAATTCTTTTGTGAATATTTCGCGATTTGTCCTATCTCCAAATTATTCCGTAAGAGCGGTTCTTAGTTCGGACCAATTTCTCAAGTCTGGTCGACTTCTAACAAAGTCTCTAGCTTTCTTTAATAATTTGCTTTTTATTGTAAAGTATACGTATTGGATCCCTAGTAGCTCCATATCGGCTGTGGTACTGATCCACGTCGATAATGAAAGTATCTAGTTCCACTGCTTTACCACTGAATGTTCCTATCATTATACCTATTTCTTTAGCTGCCATTATGGTGCCTGTATTATCTATTCCTTGTGGGTTACCCATGTTAGCTATGTGTGTACTTCACGTCAGTTAACAACGGATTTGTGAGGTTAAAGAATGTATTGCTCAATGACTGACCTTGGGAGGGACCTACATGCTCACAGACCACTTGCCCACGGACCATTTGCCCACCACTGCCCACTTGCGCACAGATCTCCTAACATTCATGGACCCAGTTGCTCACGGACCACTTGCGCACGGATTGAAATCTTTGTCGACCCAGATGCCCACGGTGCACTTGCGCACGGATCTCGTAACATTCACAGATTTCTACCTCATGAGCGGATGCCGTATCGTCATATATCAATATAGCATGGGACATTATAGTAAATTAGGTTAGGTTAGGTTAAGGTGGATTATGTAAACCTCAGAGACTGGGTAGGTTAGTGGATAAGTATATTGTGGCGAGTGAGTGAAGCAAGCAAGTCAACCGAAGAGCGCATTAAATGTTCGAAAAGGTTCCATCAGATAAAAACAAGTTACAATATCCTTAAATTACTAATGGAATATCATTTAGGAGGCAGAAATTCGCTTTTGTGTTCAATTGGGTTTGTGCGCAACTGGGCATGACCCGATGTCAATCTGCGCGCAAGTGGTCTGTGAACAAGTGGGCCGTGGGCATCTGGGTAAAGGTTTATTTCAATCCGTGGGCAAGCGGTCCGCGGACAAGTGGTCTGTGCGCATCTGGATACCACTCACTGTTCTTATGCCTTTTAATGCGTAGTCCTTCCGTTATAGGTTAGGTGAACGAATGAATATATTACAAACTCTCTTCTGTTATTGTATAACGTATCTATTATGTTGAGAATGAAAAAAACTAATAATTACTTATGCTTGGTTTTATTTTGCACAACAGATTGCGAGAATAAATATATACAGAAGCATACAAAATTATACGCATAACGTGACTTCAAAAAGGTTAAACAGCTCTTCGTTTTAGGCCGCTCGCTCGGGCTTGTGCCGAGCTCGACGCACTCTCTATAATAGCGTGGTACAAACTAACTTATTTGGCGGATCCATTTAAATGATTTAATGCTAAGTCTTCAAGATCGTCCCTCAGCTTCCTTTCAGTATCCTGGGTCTGTAGATTCTTCTGAATTAATAGTTGACACTAAGAAATTCCTCAACGATAGTCACCATGCTTTCAGTAGAATGTCTTCAGTGTCCTACCGACTGCGCCAATTATGTTGTTGGATATGAATGTATCCTCTTCAACAATGATTACAAAATAAACTTAACTCCAATGAATATTAATAAGAGTGATGCTGCTCGATTCAGCTGCCAATTTTCACTGGCTTCCTCTCGATCGTTCTGTATAAAGAGATCTCGGTTTCCGGTGTCTGGTATCTCTGTATCTTATCGGTATTGTTTCTTTAGTCATCATAACTCATGTCATAAGTTCTTGTGTTATGAATTTTTGACATTGCTCTCTAGTTGTTTCTTGAATATATTCTCTTCTCCCATTATTCATGACAGTAGTTACATACCACTTCTGGCCGTCACAACAAACCTCCACCACTGTCCTCTGTGAGTCATGGAGCGCGCAGAGCTCTGATCCCCCGTACCGCACTATGGCGTCACCGCTCGCCAATGTGGTCGGCTCTCCCCACCGCCAACCTATGTTGTTGCTCCCCCACCATGCGGACCTGGTCCTAAGGCCCGAAACTCAGTAGCAGCGGCGTTGCATGCCCACAGGGGCCTATCACGGTCGGTAATTATGCATTGACCACCGGTTGGTAACTTTTTAATTATCCTAAGGAGATAAGTGTACCCGTGGTAAAATAGAACACCGTATTTTGTAAGACACATTATGTATATTATAAAGCTGTAGCGTGTGATAAATTTTCGATTATTACCGTATTGTTGACGCGAATCTGCTTTAAGTCGTAGAAACGTATCCTGATTAATTGGTAAGGCCTGGTCCTCGATTCTGCCCGTTTCCCAAGCCGCGTGATATTTTCCGAACAATGATGTAATCAGGGTTCAGATCGCCTCTGAAGAATGTCTTTATCTCGGCGAAGTGAAAATCCCTGCAGGTGTACGGCGGTGTCGAATAACAACGTACAGCGGAATACACTTAATGCTTTATAAATTATTGAGAAGATTTGGGGAGATGGAGGTGCAGGAAACAAAAAAAAAAAACAATTTTTTTTCTAAATAAAAATATATTATACACATTTTTGCAAGAAACATCAAGCGTACAGTTTTATTACGAAAAAAGGCCCTATGCATGGCTGTTCTGGTCCTTCATGGTGCTCCGCACGAAGGAAAGGTACTCGTGGTTATACAGGGACAGCAGCTCCAACAATAATTGATTAAGTGCCGGTGACCACACGCCTTTCTTCTCCAGAACCAACCGAAGATCGCCCAATATGTTGTCCCTGGAGGAGGTGTCATCTCCGCGACGGTCGAGTTCCGCAATCAGCGTGTCTTTACAGTTGTTAGCACTGTCGGTAATCTCGCGTAGCCTGGTTATTTGAAAGGTTACGCAGCGTAGGACCCTCTGGAGATTGAGGTAGGACACCCTCTTCATCACAACCGTAGGTGTGTATGTCCTAGTTCTTTTAATACCCGAGCCATCGTTGTCAGTAGACACCGGCATTGCCGGTTTGATAATAATTGCCCGCTCACCGTATGAGTACGTAAAGGCTAGCTCATGAGAGGTCATGAGAATAGGAGTGTTAAAAGCCTCGGGTACCTCCTTGATGTTATTCTCGGCGGTAAAGAATTTGTCGATGACTGGGAAGTGGTCGGTGATGATGGCCCATTCGGTAGGTTCAAACTCCATGCCGGAATAATCTTGATTAACGATGCGTATCACAGGTGATAAGCTTCCCGAACGATTTAAAGAGAAGCCGGTGATTACTTGTTTCCAAAACGATCGGTTTAGACCGCACACAGTGGACAACAGTACTTGCTTCTTGTACATGATTATAGTAAATGCTATTATACGATCGATGCGATGGTCTGAGCAGTACTGTCTAATGAGATATCTAAACAACAGGTCATCGAAATATCGTCGAACATGTCCCCCACCACCACTACCATAGCCACACCCCGTTTTCATAGGATACACCGAACAAAGAGCCTATGGCCATGATAGAGTATACTGCTGATACCGCAGGATGTATCAGAGATGACGAGATGCCGATATCCTATAGCAAGTGATTCACTGCTGGGTACATCTACATCAGCGTTAAGACGATCCTGTAAAAAAGAAAACACGTGGTTGGGGCACGTGCGAGCATCCACCCATGTACAGTCTAAGAAAAGTAGCAGAATCATTACAACGATACACTGAAAAATTTACCGACAGACATGGAAGAAAAAGAAATGGCTCACTACGACGATAACGATTTTTTCAGGCATAGACGTATGCAGTGGGCGAAGACCCGGGCCCTCTATCGTTACGCAAACACTGAGCACGATCCGAAGTAAGAGGCCGTACGTGAGTGGTTGAGATTGGGACATTTAACGGGTGTACCGCTAGTCTCAATATACATGTCGAAACCTGGAGCGCTGGACACTGATGTATTATATAATGAAAACCCCGACATGATCTGTCGTAAGGGCTGGCCGTCGGGTGTAAGACCCGTGATACTACCCGAGCTGTCTATAGCAATGATACTGAATGAAGGATACCATGATTTCACACGTTGTAGTGTAACGCTGGGTTTTATCTGCAATCAGCGTTGTAACGATAGCCCTTACGCACAGCGCATATGTACCCATGAGTGGTTGGCAAAAGACGAATGGCGTATGTCCGACGATAATAGTCACAAATGCCACATCACGTATCGACGCCCTATGGACAAATCAGAGCTAGCGATATTGAGGAAAAGGTGGAGCAAGCCTACATCGGAAGAACTACCGCGCTGTGCACTTATGCGTCTGGAGTCGCAGGCCTGGTTGGCGGCATTTAATCATCTCGAGAGATTACGCGAAAGCTGCGTCACTCTATGATGTTTGAGGGCTATGCGGGCGTACGAGACAGCGCTACGTACTCTGGAGAAACGATGCAGTTTGACAGAGTTTAATGAATGTGTTACCCTGACGACGCGGGATGGTCCACCGCACCTAAAATATAAGGAATGCCCAACAAACGTCGTCAGGATGCTTGGCGATCTTTACGCGTACCTGAAAGCACTCGACGATACGTGGGAGGCCTATACACTCCACAACGTGTACAACGATGAGGAGGGGGAGCACGCTGAAGGATCGAACAATTTGGCGTACTACGCAATGGACACACGAACAGCGTCCCGACGCAACATCCGGCACACACAGTATATGGCAAGTTTTTGCGATAAGAGCTGCGAAACACTGCTGCGGGATGTCCGTGTCGGAAAAGATATCAGCCTACAACTTATCGGAGGTGATATTGACGAGTTCGATGTTGTAAAAGACTGGTGCGATCTTCTGGTACCAGTCGATTGTAATTGATAAATATAAATAAAGTAAAAAAATACCTATGTACACAGAGTAGCATGATTCGTATCTCTAACCCTACACAACGATGGTGAGATGCTGATGCAACCTTGAACGGTGTACGTCAGTAGATTGCTGCAGCTCTCGACGCAACACCTCTATACCGTTTTTCTCCGTATTATGGTCACGCAGTATTTCGCGATCGGCGAACGAGCGACCAATAATATATAACTTATTTTACGATTAAAACGTTTTTATCCGATTTTCAACGAATAACGATTCTATAAGAAAATCGTAATATTTTTTGCTGATTCAACTGTTTCGTATAGTATTGTTTTGAAATTAATATCGCCGCGGCTGTAAGATGTACGCGGACAAGACGTATCCTGTTTTAGTTCTGTTGTAAACCATAATATAGATTTGGAAACGCGCCTACGTCAGAAGCGACAAAATGGCCACGCTGCGACGCGGCACATTCCACTCGCTAATATTATGAAAACAAAGGAGACACATCACCGACACCATGGCGAAATATAGAAACAATCCTTTGGTTATTGTATCTCTAAAAATTCCATAATTAAGATATAAAAAGCGGACGGCCTGTCGGCACGTCAGACGAAGTAAGAGAGCTACGAGTGAAGTGTTACTACGGTAACTTAGTCGAAGTACTAACCTCCAGCCTCGTTATTTCGTACTCACCACGTTTACGGTTTAATTCTAATAGTATACTCTAACGTAACTTATTTTGTTTCAAATAAATCTTTTACTTGTTATCGAGAGTTAAGTTCCAACTTTTTACTCGTGCAACGAAACCCAAAGTACCTGACTCCCGAAAACCCTTTCCGGCAGTCAAATCCGTGAATCCAGTATTTGGGCTCACAACAGTTCGTATCACGACGTCTCGGCAGATAGTCTGATCACTTACAGCAACCACCAGCTTTAAGCAAAGAAAAAAAAATGTTATCTTTGGGGAATATTCGCAACTGTATCGTCGATTTCGTCAAGACACGCCGCTTGAATACCCCTAGAAATCCGAAATTATTCTCACCGGTGTGGTGTCGCGAGTTAAGATTTTCGCGGTTTTCGCACGCTGACGCGTAGATTAAAAAGTGTGTTTTCCCATTGTACTCTGCGCGTGCTAGCCAGGGGTCATGAAAGAGGATATTTCAAGAACGATCCGTACATACTCTCGTTAGCCGCAGCGTGTATCAACAAACGCAGAGTACGCGATAGCCACATCACCAGGGATATTATAACCGATCACCGGTTCCATGAAGGTATGTATCTGCTACTTACCAGTAATAGCTCCTAAATAAATTGCCTTTTTTAAAAACTAAATAAATTTTACAAGAATTGACGCGCTTTCACCACGAAGGCGCCCCCGAGGAGGAGCGGCTGCTCTTAGGGTGCCTCGATCGTATAGAGGAGGTTTACCCGGAGCCCAGCACCAGCACGGCGACGGTGATACAACGCGCTAACGGCAAAACATACACTTTTTTAAAAAAAAGATTACGTCTAATTTACGTTTTTATTTAAAAAAAAGTGCCAGGTCCATCGACAGCGCTGGATATACAAATGATGGAAGAAGAAGAACAAGAAGAAGACGAAGAAAGAGACGAAGAAGAAGAAGAATCGCTTCACGATACATAGAATTTGCGTTCAACAGTATCGGAAAAAAAACGCGATCTTCTTCATAATTTTTTACAGACGAGGTCATGGCAATAGTATCGGCCGGTAGGGATGACGACGACGACGACGACTACGACAATGGTGATGATGACCACTCCATCATTTCCAGCGCTTGTAACGAGCACGGTCAATGTAATAATGATAGATTTGCAGACACCGCTGAAAACTCATCTGTGTGAAAATAAAAAGTAAAAAAAAAGTTGTAGATCCGCTAGAGGCTGCTGGCTACAACGACCACAATCAATTTCAAGAACCCATTGCACCAGGTAACCCACTGCCCCCGCCGGAGCACGAGGACGCGGAAGAACCGCTGCTGTGGATTCTTAGGAACGGCGTGTACGAGGCAGCGGATGCCGACGAAGCGGCCAATGTATTAGCGGAGCTCGATGAGGCCCCGAACGCCGCGGATACCCTCGAAGAAGGTAACGTATAAAGAGGTATTCTTTAGCACTTAACGTATTTTTTGTCGAAATTGCTAACTTTAAAAATGTAGGGGATGATGAAAACCTGTTAGACGCTGTATTTTCATACATCGGGTCGATGTTTAATACTCGTGAGGAATGAGAAGTTAGTATGAGTCGAATACTCTTTCTTTTTTTATTTAATAACCAAAAAATAATAAAAAACTTTTTCCAAATGCTTGATGTGGGGGATGCGGGCACACGATATCAGACGGGGGGGGGGGCTCCTTCTTCGGTCGCAGAGCGGTGAAGACGAAGATACCGACAATGAGGGAGTCATCGATAACGACGTATTACCGCCAGGGTACAGGTTTGCCGTGCAATCCGAAACGACGCGTCGCATAAATCGGTTTCGTTTAGACGGACGCGAAATAACAATGGCTATCCGGCGGTCGCCCCAAGATCCTGATACGAATACGGCTGCAGGGCGCGGTCCGAGATATACACGCGTACCTCACAAGCTTGTGTATCGCGCGAGATTATATAGGTGTGAAGATTAAATCAGACAGTTTTGCGTCCGGGGCCGCGTGGGTGTCGTACAGACCGGCTCGAGACTTTCTCGAAAACGACGTGTGGGTTGTAATATCGTCCGTCGCACAGAGCGCCCAGGCGTTCCAAATAGACAGATATTTTGTCATAGAGTCGTGTATAGTAGAAGTACCGTGAGGTACAGGTCTTGTGCGACTAGCGCACGAGTTTGTAAAAAAACACTCTATACTGACCATCATAAATACCAATAATCTCTGTCTGCCTAGATGGCTCGCTGTGGCGATGGTATACACCGAACGTGGGGAGATACGCTCTCGGGAACTGCATGAGAGATGGAACGCTGTACGGCGTCAACGGGGTAAATTACAAAAACCATTCACTTTCGAGCTTGTGGCAAACGCCTGTGTAGACATACCGTCTGACGGTTGCGGTATTCCAGAAATTGATAAATGTCAAAGGTACTTTGCTGCGGAGGGTATAGCCATTGTTGTTTACGAGTTCAAATGTACAAGCAGCGGTGAGAAATCACTGTACGCCGGTTCGCAAATAGTCGATAGCGCGTACGGTTCAGGGAAACCACGGCAAACGCTCCGCATCCTGTATTATAATAATTCGCAGCATTATCAACTTATTTTAAATATGCGGAGTGCGGTCGATAGTCATGGTTTTTGCATACCATGTAACAGATCTTACACGCACGAGGCAGAGCATAAGTGCTCTCACAAATGCCCTAGACGTTTCGGAAAACCGGCCTGTGATTCGGCTCTCCCCACATTGTATTGTTGCAAGTGACATAGGTACTTTTTTGGTCAAATCTGTTTCGATAATCATATAAATACGCTGATTAGTAAACAGAAGGGGAAAAAAAGAGCGTGTGCCAGGCCGTTCGCAGCTGTCCGTAGTGTCTTAGACCTCTTCAAAGAACGTCTCGTAAGGACTCTTGCGATAAGGTGTATTGCAGCGTCTGCAGGAGTGTTAATGACGTTGGACATCGGTGTTACGTCAGACCGGTAAAAAAGACTACCGCTGAAAAAAATATTCTGTACATCTTCTACGATTTTGAAACACAGCAGATACAGAAGCTGCCCGGTAAGGACGCGGTGCATATACACACACCAAACTTGTGCGCCGGTCAGCGAAAGTGTACAGCATGCATAAATGATACAGATCTCGCGAGGGTATGCCCGTCTTGCGGTATACACGACTACATCTTTGAAGATGATCCCGTAAGGCAGTTTATAGATTTCGCGTGCGATCCTAAAAGAAAATCGTTTCGACGTGTGATCTGCGTGGCGCATAACGCCAAGGATTTCGACGCGCAATTTATACTACGACACATCGTGAAGCGTAAAAGAAAAAGCCTAAAGCCGCCGTCGCTGCTACTCAGCGGTACGAGCATCATAATGATGAAGACGGGCCGTGCGAAGCGCACTACCAAAAGCCTCGCGGATGCGGCTGGTTTGAAACAAAAGGGTGTCTTCCCGCATCTGTTCAATACACCTGAGAATCAGCATTATATCGGTCCGCTACCGGCGCTCGAGTTTTATTCGCCCGATACGATGTCGTCGGCTCAGCGTAACCAGTTTTTAGCGTGGTATAACGAGCAGTGCTCTCCACCATTACCACTCTTACCATTCTCAGACAGGCTTGCATTCCTTTCCGCGAAATGTTTCTTTAGCACGGCAACGTTTGCCCTTTCTCGAAGAGCACCATTATAGCTTCGGCGCGTTCAAGAGTTTTTCGGAAAAACATTTTGCAGGACGAGCAGATAGCTATTTTACTGCCGGGTGGGTATGGATACGGTGAGAAACAATCGCGTAAGGCCGTCTTATGGCTTCTTTCGCTGGAGCATCGTTTGGGCTGTGCCATAGTTCACGTAGGGCACACGCGGGAGTATTGTCTACCGGAGGGTACACCCGTCGACGGGTACTACCTGGACACCGACACAGACTTGCGACACGTATTTCAGTTTCAGGGCTGTTTCTGGCACGGTTGCCCAAAATGCTATTGTATAAACAGAGATAGCTGACTACACACGGGTGGATCCACAGACGCGCATTTCGAGAGAACGCAGACAACGAACGATAAGATTCGGTATCTGGGTTACGATCTGACGGAGATCTGGGAGTTTGAATTCGACAGTTGGATAAACGATCCGGAACAGGCAGATTTATACAGGGCGTTGAATGAGAACCCGCTGGTATCGCAAGCACCGCTCGAACCCCGGGATGCTTTCTTCGGTGGTCGTACACGGAACACTGTCAGTTTTTATGAAGTCGAAGGATCTGGAAGGATACACTAAGTAGATGTGTGTTCGCTCTACCCCTTTATATGGAAAACGGGGCAATTCCCTCTATGTCACTCTAGAGTGTACGTGGGCGATGACTGTCGTGAACTGACGGGTGATCGGAACAACATCGATAACGTGGAGGGGTTGATTAAGTGTGTTGTGTTACCACCGCGAAATCTGTATCATCCCGGGTTACCGGTGCGTACGCACGGTAAATTATTCTTTGCCCTGTGTTGTTCCTATGCAGAGGCCACACTACAGGGGCCGTGTCCTCACGAGAATCCCGCGGATACAGTATTCGAAGGGACCTGTGTCGTGAACGAGGTCAGGCACGCCGTACGTAAGGGGTATGAAATAACGCTGATACACGAAATATGGCAGTATGAGATTACCCAGTACGATCCGGCGACACGGACGGGCGGTCACTTTGCCGATTACATAAACACGTTCCTAAAGATTAAGCAGGAAGCTAGCGTCTGGCCGCGCGAGTGTGGCGACGACGACGAGGCCAAGAAGTTGTATATAGAGGAGTACGATCGGGTCGAGGGTATTCGTCTAGACCCTGATAATATAAAATCAAATCCCGGTCTGCGGTCAGTCGCAAAATTATGTTTGAATTCCTTTTGGGGCACATTTGTCCGTCTGCGTCTCCGTCTCCATTTCCGCCTCTCTCCCCCCCCCCCTCTCTCCCTTATGGGCACGGCCTTTCAGACTCTCTGCGCCTGACGGGTCGAGAATACTCAGGTGGCTTCTCAGCCGGACAGAGGCATCGTCGTAGGTGATCGGCAGGCCTTAGGCGGGTCAGAGAGAAAAACCTCATCTTCCTGCCGGCCGTATCGGCGGCGGATAGGCCCAGAGGACAGCCCTCGCCGGCCGACGGAAACGTCGGAGTCCTCTCCCGGGTGCTCCAGGGCTTCTTCAGCTTAACGGCATCAGCAGGATCCCGGCCAGATCCAGGTCGGCGGAATCGACGTACTGATCCCTTGAAGGTCGTCCCTTACTTAGGATTCTCAAAAATCGGCATCCACAGCCAAACGCAATCGCCAAAAAATATTTAAACTCCACAATGATGGTGTCCTGTCCTCACGCCCTTATGTCGTTGAAGACAGACTTGAGAGTGGAAAGTGATTAGAGCGTAACAAAAACCAACAGATCAATCAGTATTACGAACCGAAATCGGAAGTGACAAAAGGACGATAATAGACATTCGCAAATGGAAACCTTAAGAATAATGTTTTAAACGGAATTTCGCTAGTAGATTGTCGTGTGGAGCTTAAGTTGATGGGGAAGGTAATTGGTAAAAATCATGACGTGCGCGTTACTGTGGTAAAATGCCTTTTAGGAACCTTATTTCTGGGTATTCCGTTCAACATTATTGTCCTTACCATCCTCATTCTTTGTTTGTCGTGATCTCTCTTTCTTTGCGCTCGTCCACCTGAAGTATCGCAATGTAGGTGTGATTCCTGGAAATTTGAGAGGGTGTGACGTACCATATATAATCTAATAATTTCCTAATCATTGTGGTCTTTGACCTTCTGCTAGCAGAGGTACCAAGGGATGCTGAGGTGGGGGAGGGGGGTAGAAGGGAGCCAAGAGGGGTGGTTGCGTCAGACGTAGCAATAGGGGTTGAAATTTCCATAATTTTTATACCAAAAAATATCGATCGGTTTTTAATGAATCCAATTGCATTTGAAAGAGATAACAAAATTAGCAGTCATATGTCTTTGCGTTTTTCAAAACAACCTTTGAAGGGTGAACCAATCCTCTTTTTATGTGTCAATTGAAAAGCGATTCAGTAACGTTCGGTTGCAAGTCTCACAAAATCCAACTCTTCGTTTCCTAACGAAGAGGTTTTGGTTTTGGAGGTCGCTGAAATCGATTTTGGACTTCAAATTTTGAAATTTACAACGCAGATACTGTAAATAAGCAATTTTTCAATATTTGTTTCAGGGTAAATGCTTTTAATTGGTTTCATTTAAATGTCTCAACTGCAAATATGTAAAACTACGAAAATCGCACTGGGAATGCCCAACATTAGGGGTTGATTTCACCCATTAAAAACATTTTCCCGCAGATAAAAAAATACGTGTGGCTTAGTTTTTCATGCTCTGCAATATATTTAAGTTTCATATCCACAATCTATCCAACCACACTTTCCATCTGTGATACACCTATTTTGTTTATGAGCAGTTACGTATTTCGGATCGAGTCTTCAATTATCAGGTCTCTGAGAGTTAAGACTGTTCTCGTCTGTTCCAATTGTAATCTTCTAATCTGTCTGCGATGTTGACAATTCTTAAAGAGCATATCCAGTGTGGTCATTAGGATTATTTTGTTTTGAATCTATCTTCCGAGCTGGAAAATAATAACGTGAATGTGAATTTGATGTAAATGCATTTGTTCTATGCAAATATAATTTATCAGATTTAATGTATTCAAAACTTTCGCCAAAAACAAAAATGGATTCATGTCCAATTGAAGAAGAATCCCGACGTCCTCTTCTGCATGGTCTTTCATTATTACCTCGATGATTTTCTAAAGCCTCAATGCTATCTTCTTGATTCTTTTGTACCCACCTTGTAATTATTCTTCACGAGACGGGATTTTTTTATTGATGTTAATTTCCTCCTACCAGCCTCTCACGTTCTAAAGATTCGCCATCTATTGACTAGACTGAAATTTAGTGTTGTAATCTTAGGAGCACTTATAAACAATCGAATTTCCTTTAATCCTGTAAAGTATTAGCTTCGAAATACCAAATGTGAGACAATAAGAGCAATTTTGGTAACTGTACCATTAAAAGAGGCAGCTCGAATGTTATGGCTGCATAATTATTCGAGAGAGATTATTTATAATAATCAATATGTAATAACCGGTAGGTATTACTAAAATTTACTTCAGATGAATCTCTACAACGGGTCTCGCACACAAATTTTCGTAAATTGAAATTAAGGTCCGAGGTAACAAATCCACGTTTATCGATTCATTTTATGGAGAAGCATTAATTAGTCAAGAACTAAAATTATGATTATTCTTCTTAAGGTTTAAAGGAAATGCATATATCAATATGGAAATTTCAAAGGTTAATGTAATTTAATAATTATTAAAAAAATAGGAAAAGTGTTTCTAGATTTAAAACACGTATTTAAATTAACAATATTTGCAGCAACTACTCAATCACCTTAAAATTATCTGATTTGTCAAACTTAGATAACTAATAATGAAACTCTATGGTGCATCGTAAATTCGTTTTACCGGTTTTTAGTCGCACCTTCTTATAACATTCTAAAACGATATTTTATACAGTTAGCAGTAACTTTGTAGTAATGAATAGTTTCTGCAACATAGCTCGAACTTTTTATGGCCAATTCTAAAATAACAATAAATTGAAATGATTATTTAGATTCCTCCAAATAAAACTAATAAAATAGATAGCAAATTAGAAAGTGCGAAAACTATACTATTGGGACGTATCCTTTTACAATAGTTTAAATTTCACATTAGTCTCATAAATTCTTTTAATTGTTTGTAAACAAATGTATATTTTATTTATTGCGCGAAGAATTTATATTAGTAGAAAATGTTTAGCTACGTGTGATTTTCATAAGAATTAATATTTGATTTTCAGGAATAATTAATATTCATTTATTTCTATTAAAGTTCGTCAATAAACTATGAAATTGTAATTTATTCATTTGTAACATAAAATAGAGCATGAAAAATCGCAAAAGTAGTTTTTAAAATTATACACATTATGCGTCCATTAGGTCGTAACATGCATTAAGAAACTATAGATTAGAATATATTTAAGATAATCATGGTGTGCAATCGATTGATAAACCTTCTACATTTCAATTATTTCTTAAACAGTTTCGAAATATTCATGTATATGGTGTTAAGTAATACATGCTGTATCAACATATATATATTATTAGTTAAGTACGTATTCTCTGACTTTATTTATTTCTTATATTTTCTGTCTGGTTTTCATTGTAGTCAAACTGACAGATATTATTATTATGCTTATAAGCTAAAATCAGCTCTGCCCAGACTGCATTGTAACTTAGGTGACGCTAATTTCTTGTTTTAAATATAGAATTAATTAGTCAAATGATGTTACAGTACACTGCTTATACGCTGCGAAATAGTAATCGAATTGATTAGATCTTTATAAGATCGCTTCTCGTAGCAGAAATAATCAGGACCAAAGTCTATTGCAGATGCAATTTATATCATTCGTATTTCATCTTTTTTCATAAAATAAAGTTCGTTTTCGTTAACACGAACAAAGTCACGTAAAATGTGTTGCAGTAATGGCACTGACGATCATCAGATTCGATACCAATCCAAATTCGTTAAATCTACTGATCGAATTCCCGCAGTATTTGATTTCCATTTCTTCAGGGTGATAGTTGATGCACTTTGGTGGTCTTCGACGATAAAGACGTTCTCTTCGCGCCGTACACGCACCAGGCTCTGTTACTGCTTCAATAGGTTCAATGCTCAATTGTTTGCTACCACAAGGACACAAGGTATCTACTACCAATAGGATTAAATTCGTATGCCGAATTTTCTGGACACTGAAAGGTCTGCAACATAAAATTTGTTGTCATGTAGTTTAAATGCTATATTATAACTTATTATTTTGAAAAACGTTATTAGAATTGATAAAATCACGAAGTTGATTAGTTTACATTAATCGCAAGTACTGATTTCAATTTTATTTTTTATGTAATTAAAATATTTAACGCTGAATTTCAAAAATTAAATAAATCGTGTAAATAAATTTACCTTTCACAACCAGTAACATGGCAGTTAGTCAATTTTCCTTTCAAGGGATTACTTTGACCGCTTGTATTGAGTCTTTCCGGTTGTAAAATGTAAAGATCTGTTTTCTTTTCACAAGCTCTTAGTTTATATGGAGAATAAACAGTAGGCGTTGCGTGAATTGCTGGAGGTGTTACTAGTACAGGGGGCAATGCTGAAGGAACAGGCATTTCCTTTCTTCCCGGAATTGGATCATCCGTCAATTTTGGTGAATAGGATTCAAACTGATGCACCTCATCATTATTCCTGTATTCTGTATCATCTAAAATAAAATTTGTCAGTAAAATAAAAGACATCATGATCGTTATATCATAGTGTGTTTTACAGTAGCTACATTTCAGAGGCCTCAAATCAAATTTATCAATCTCTTCTGTGGAAATTTTGAAGTGTTGCTTACTTAATGCAATGAAAAAACATTTGGCTGAATCCAGTACTCAAGGTTGCCTAACAGAGGCTTGAGTCAACATTGAATTAGTAATTAACAGCTACTAAACCACTACCGGGCTGGTAGTGAATTGCGATACGAATTAGAATCATTTCACCAGTGTGTTGGCTAGGCTATAAAACCGTCTCGATATAGTATTTCTATTGCATTATGTAATAAGCGTTGGTACACCGTCAGCCGAGTACTAAGTCGATTTACCATATACACACGACGTTGGCTCAATATCAGTATCGATCATTTATAAAAAGTCGGTTCGACATCAGACCGATATTGAGCCGTTTGTATATAATGTGTCATACAATTCACAACTAGCAATATAGGAAGCAAATAATACGACTTACAAGGAAAGTTACGTTACTCATGCCCCCCCAACCTAGATCAATTTTTTAATATTTTGTAGTTCATTCTAAACTATAAACAATCACAAAAATTAGCTGCCAAAATGCATATTAAGGGGATGAAATCATCCGCTGAAAATCAGGGTTTTTTTTTCGTTTTGCGTTTATATCTCGAAATATAACGAAAAAATTTAATTAGAAAAAATGTTTGTTTTTCCACATTCTACAAAATTATTGATCAGTCTTATTTAATTCTTCACTGTATATTCATTTAGTTTCGTATATTTGCGAAACGAGTGGGACGAATAAGAGTAGTTGTAGATGGCACGCGCGTGTCTGGTTGTATCACGTAAGACACTCGGCTTCTATGTACCAAGCTGTGCAGTCAATTATGTATATTAAATATCGGCAATAAAGTATATTTCGATCCGCAACAATTATGTAAATGAATCATTTAAACATATGAAGGTAGCATAGGATAGGTAAAAATCTTTTAACTAATAAAATAAGCCGTAGTACATTGAAATGATTTAGATTCTTTTAGCTACATTCTAAGCAGCTACATTTTTGTTGCTTCACTGTTAATAATTTTCAAACTATTATTTCTTTTTATGCTAGAAGCATATTGCTTTTTGTTAAATATACCTTTCTGAATGTCAATTTCATGTTTTGCATTTGTTTAAAACTTTTTTTTCATTTTCACTGTCACGTGATGGGACCATACCTCTCGTACTACCTTAAATATCGTATATTTCTCCAAGAAATAACTTTTTTTCATATCATTTCGTAGATTTTTTTACAAATTATTTTTTTTTAATTTAAAAATACATTAAACAAACAAGTTACTCCTTTTTGAAGACAAAACAATGGTAACTTTCAAACTTATCCTATAGTATTGCTATATCCCAAAGCGAATCTGCTAAATCTAATTCTTTTCGGCACATCGAATTTACGATTGGCTCGTGTAAGCATTAAAACGCTGAGTAGCAAGCGACGTGCTCACACCGTATGCCCGCGGGGGGTATGAAGCAAGACACTTCTTTTTCATCTTTTGCAAGATCATCAATACTGCGGTGCATTATCCCCCAAAATTAGAGGTAATGCATCTACAGTATTCGAAATCGATCATCAGTCTTTCTTGAATCTGGAAAACCGGCATAACACCTCAAGATCTGCTAGTAGTAGTTTACATGTCTTTAGTTCTGTAGGATCAAACCTTCTCACATGAGGGTCGGCGAAGTCACTGCGTTGAACGTGTCGTGACACGACCGCGGGTGTAACAACGAGCGAAAATTGCTTTGACAGAACTCAGTGAACTGCTATAATATCTATTACCTTATATAAAGTACCAGCAATTCTGATAAAGTTTTGCCAACCACTGTAAGTGAACCATTCTATTATATTTAATAAATTTCCGATCTCGTCAGGGCATTATTACACGTCAGCCACGAGGCGAAGTGTCCTCAGCGGCCGACAGAGGATCAGCATACTCGCAAATGAATCACATTTGTTGGTCCAATAACTTATCCACCTTTCTTTCCAGAATTAGTTTAAAACGATATGAGAACTCACCATTCTGAAATTAACCTGCGGTTCACATATACTTTTTGGAAATAATTTGAATTCCAGCCTCCTACCACCTTTGCAGGCACGCCATGGTATCAATCCCGTAGCTAGTCCTCTCCCTTCATATAATCGAACAGCATGAAAGAGTATCGATCTCCTTTCTAGTCTAGGAAATAGAAAACCTCAGAGATCCCACCTCCATGGCTGAGTATCATGACCCCCGCCTAGTGGGCAAGAACTCTATTTTTTGAGAAGGCACGGATAGGTACCAATCCCCATCCCAGTTCGGAGATCCACGTGTCAAACATAAAACATTCCTTTACCTCAAAAGAGGGCTTGGGTGGGAATAAACTCCCACGCCCGTCCGCATCCCCTCCAAGAGCAAACAGAGCCATCAGTGTCAGAACGTAATCATACGGACTTCTTGTAAATAACTTTGCATGAAAATAAGTAGTACTCTAAGCATTATTGCGTTTACACACCTGCCTCGACCTCATTCTCAGAGAATTCGGATCCTTCCCGGATCTAAGTAACTTATAACGTTACAGTACATAAGTCAATACATACCTGCCTATTTTATGATTTAGCACTGGCTCATCATTTTAATTGTATTTTCAAAATTTCCTATAACGTTTTCGCTACTCTTTTACATTACTATTGCTTCCAGTATTTAATTATGATTTAACGGTCATTTAATAATTATTAAAACTTTAAGTGATTCCTTATCGAGTACTACTGGGCGAGTTCGTGCATTTCTTGATATAAATTTGCATTCATTATGCCAGTCATCAAATTCAAAACCAGTGTCAACTTTCTATATAGAGCATATTAATAATAACTTGTCAAAAATAACCACGGTAAAAGCCTAATAATAAATATATAGTCTTAGAATATTATTAGTACGTTCAAAGTAAGGAATCGATAAGGACTCAATAAGGAATCACCTAACGTTTTATTAACTATTACATGACCATTAAAAAATAATTAAATACAAGAAGCAGTAATAATGTAAAAGAGTAGCGAAAACGTTATAGGAAATTTTGAAAATACAATTAAAATGATGGGCCAGTGCTAGATCATGCAGAGTGTGTCAGCTAAGATGCACGTTTGAGATTTGCGGTGAAACGGTACACATTTTCGAAAATCTGATGTCAGGACCATTGAATATTTTTCGATTGCGCATCGAATGGGCATATTATTATTGTTCGCTCGCCATTATCTTCGGCAAATTATCTTCGCCATTTCAAATGATATTGAAAAAAGTTAAATGCAAAAGTTTTCAAATGATATTGAAAAAAATTAAATGCAAAAGTTGTAAAGCAAGAAAAAATAATAGAGATGAAAAAAAATTCGGACGGATTGCACACATAATAAGGGAGATATTTGCGTTAGAAATTTTGTCATATTTTGACAAATTTGTAATACTGGCGGAACGCCTTAGCTTCGTGCAACAGCTTCACGTTGAACTCACGATTCGCAATTGTTTTGCGGTAAGCGTTCAGTCAGACGCAAACCCGTTCAAGGTGGCTAAAACATATTACAATGCTATTTTTTATTACAAGTTAGAAGCTGAAGTATTCCTGCTGTAGATTTCCGTGATCCTGGATGTAGATTTCTTCGTGTGCCTCGACGTAGATTTTAGTCTTCCTGTTCCTCGTCGTAGATTTTGGAGTCTTCCTGTTCCTCGCCGTAGATTTTGGACTCTTCTTGTTCCTGGACGTAGATTTTGAAATCGACGATTTCAAAAAAATCCAGAGTCGACAAGTGCTCTGTAAATTTTATACCGCAAGTCGCAAAAAGCTGCAAATTGGTATACTGATTCTTGGGACGAAAAAACGGGATACGTGAGTAGTTATAAGCCACTTCTGGCCGTCACAACAAACCCCCACCATTTGTATTTCTCTCCTAGTCCATTTTTTCAATTTGACGTATTGGAAGATCAGGTGTTAAGCTTATGTGTTTTGTCCATGGAAAGTCGGTAGCATTGATTCTAATCCAATCCCATTCTCTGATGCTTTGCTTAGTGCAGTATTTAGTGGGCATCCCTGGCTGGCTTTAACTTCATCGATGTCATCGAGAAACAAATGCTGAATTCAAAAAATGGTCCAGGAGATAAATGCAAAATCACGTAACGTCTTATTTCGCCCAGAGATTATTCACACCAATTTGCAACCTTTTGCAACTTCCGGTGGCAATGTTATATAAAATTTGTTGACTCCGGATCTTGAAAAAAATACGTCAAATTGAAAAAATGGACTACGAGAGAAATGCAAAAACACGTATCCCCTTTTTTCGTCCCAAGAATGAGTATACCAATAAGTGCACTTGTCGACTCTGAATTTCGTCGAAATCGTCGATTTCGAAATCTATGTCCAGGAACACGAAGACTCCAAAATCTACGTCGAGGAACACGAAGACCCCAAAATCTACATACAGAATCACGGAAATCTATAGCAGGAATACTTCGGCTTCTAACTTGTAATAAAAAATAGTATTGTAATATGTTTTAGCCACCTTGTACGGGTTTGCGTCTGACTGAACGCTTACCTCAAAACAATTGCGAATCGTGAGTTTGGCGTGAAGCTGCTACACGAAGCTAAGGCTTGCCAGTATTACAAATTTGTCAAAATATTACAAAATTTCTAACGCAAATATCTCCTTTATTATGTGTGCAATCCGTCCGAATTTTTTCATCTCTTTTATTTTTTCTTGCTTTACAACTTCTGCATTTAACTTTTTTCAATATCATTTGAAATGAAGAAGATAATTTTTTTATTTGCAACCTGAAGTTAAGCGAACAATAATAATATGCCCATTCGATGCGCAATTAAAAAATATCAAGAGACTCGGTCGAGTCTCGCGCCAAGTACAGGCAACCGGCTGTACAGGGCGCAGCGCGCCGAGACTCTTTACTCGAGTCAACTCCTTATACCTGTGTTTGGAACAAAATATCGGGGATTCAATTGTCGTGATATCAGATTTTCGAAATTGTGTACCGTTTCACCGCAAATCTCAAACTCGCATCTTAGCTGATACACTCTGTATAACAGATAGATACGTAATGACTTATACAGGGTTAGTCAGTAGAAACGCACCAGCAGAAGTTGGCCGCAAGTGGCCGACACAGCAGTGTGGCCTCTTCAAAAAATGACATGTGACTGTGACCGATTCCTATAAGCGCAAACTGACAGTTCGCATAGCAATAAGGTTTTTGAAATATTTCAATAGTTAGGTTACTGAATTAATTAATTGATATTGTAATGACAAAGTGAAATGTCAGTTAAGATTTATTTTCACAACAGATTTTTTTCCTGCACTTTTTTGCTATAAAAACTTTTTGCTATATTAATTGATTTTTAAATTAATTTCAGCATTGTATTGCAGAATTGCAGTTGTAATCATTACTTGGAAATATAAAAATTGTGAATATTTTAAACTTTACATTATTTTAATTGTAATTTGTTGTGAAAATAAATCTTAACTGATATTACATTTTGTCATTACAATATTAATTAATTATTTCAGTAACCTAACTATTGAAATATATGAAAAACCTTATTGCTATGCGAACTGTCAGTTTACGCTTGTGGGAATCGGGCACAGTCAAATGTCATTTTTTGAAGAGGCCACACTGCCGTGTCGGCCACTTGCGGCCAACTTCTGCTGGTGCGTTACTACTGACTAACCCTGTATACTGGGAATTAATAATATGATTTTAATACTTTTTGTTTGAGGAATTCACAGCAGTCCTCTACTTGGCATAGTTTTTTACACGTAAGTGTTTCTTGGAGTAATATCACAAGGTTTTGTTGCTTAGCAGGATATATAAACTCTAAGCATTCAAATCTATGTATACTGCTATAGATATAGAATGTAAATACATTGTCATGTCGCTAATCGAAAAAATATATTGGATTGACAGAAAAGTTTAAAGGAATTTAAGTTTAACTTGTACCTAAGTCCATTATTTGTAGAAATGGATAGGGGAAGTCCCGTAACGCTGGATGGCACCTAGCACCGGACATTGCTAGTATTTACACAACTAAAAACCATATTTATATTTCTCTTGCATGGTTTCAGCATGTTCAGTGGGCATAGTGATGGGGTTATGCCACTAGCGGTAGTATGCGTGCATGCGTTGCCGAGAGTCATTTCACGTTTGAGCCGGTATAAATTCGCATTCCTTTATAATTTTCAAGTATACATATATTAGGTCGGTTCATGTTTCGCTTTTCACCTGGGATGTTTTTTTTTATAATTATTTTTTTAAACAATGGACAATAACAGCCAATATACTTACGAGGTAGTACAGATTTTATCATTTACTCTAACGTGACGGGTTCCTAATACCGGATATTCGACTTGTCCCCTAGTACCAGAGGAAGATTTTTGCCCATTTCAGTTATTTATGCAAAGTTTGTTCTTATTTATTGTAGTGGAATTTTTCCATGGCTAACCCATCCAAAATACTAAAGAAAGGAATATGGTCGGAAGAAAACAGAAAAAATGCGGTTGAAAAACACTTGTCTGAAAAAATGAGAGGTAGAGAAGCTGCGATAAAATATGCAATCCCTACAAGTACTTTGTTCAATCGTGTGAAAATTTTGCGAGCTGAATGTGAGTGTACGTTTAAACCGAAAATAGGCAGATTTGATAACACATTCAGCGAATGGCAATGATCACATGATAGATTTGTCTAACAGATATCAACCGCAGAGCTGGCAGAATCCCTAAAACTAAATCATAGATTCAATTTTAAAAAAAGGTAGCAGGAAAACATTTTCATTGTGACTTGTTAAAGAGACCTCCTCATCTTAGTCCCAGAAAATAATTTTTTAATCACTTTTTCCACTCGTACTGTGAATGTTCGGTACTAGGTCCCACTCTATCGACTCATCACATTTTCTTCCTAAATGTAAAGTTACTTTTTCGCTAGCTTTGTGTTAAATAAATGTGTAAAATGTTTTTATGTTAGCAAAAATACTCCAAAGAGTATTATAAAAAAAATATTAAAGTTTCTGTATATTTTATAGTTTTTTTAACGAATAATTAAGTGTTCGATACTGAGGGACTTCCGCCTAATGATATACACAAATTTTAAACGAAATTTTAATCTTCAATGCATATAAGCATCATTAATGGTGTTCAGCTTGTTGAAGATGTTGGTAACCGTAAGAGAGAAAGATGCGTTAGATTATTTACGTAAATCAGGCCATTCGAACAATAGAAAGGATATTATGGTGTGAGCGAAACGGTAAAGCGTCACTCACTGCGTTCTTTTCTGAACACCCTGAACTTTTACATCCTACACCTAGATACAGGAAAGTACCGAGCAGAACACCTGGACACCTTGGACTTCAACGTCCGACATCGACATATAGGAAACTACACAAAGGAACACCTGGACTTCCACATCCTGCACCTAGATACAGGAAACTATGGAGAGAAACACCTAGACACCCTGGACTTTCGCGTCCGACACCTAGAAACAGGAAACTATGGAGAAAAAACCTGTATAGCTTATATCTTATGACGGGGTCTCGAACCTTCCCGCCATCCTTAGTTTACGAAGAGCCGCCAGGGGGTGCTGGGGGGCTTCGGACTTTCCGAAGAATTAGGAGTTCTGATCGGGAATCGAACCCGATACCTTCGGACTGTCACTGTGCCAACGAATCCACTGTCCGGCCTGATAAGTCCTATTTATTTATTTTTCGGTCATCCCTCGGTTGTCCTCTCCTCCAGCTTTGTAACGTCACGTTACAATCTCTAAAAACTATCACTTGAAATACGAGGGACTATGTCGAAGTACACACATACGTATACTCATTATATACACACGCTTCATACGAATGCTGTTACACTTTCCGTACGACCTAAAACTTAATAATTCTATACTATTGTGAAAGCAGCCTTATCCATTTCCAGCACGGTGTGAACGGTATCTTCACGTACAAAATGTGTTTGATTGTGCTGTGTATTCGTAAATTACTAACATGATTCAGAGTACACAAAGCTAAAGAAGGCAAAGCAGCCAACACTATCCGTCGTTTGAAAAAGTAGATGAACATGGGAAGACGACGAAGACGGACCTGAAATAAAATCGTCTCCCTCGCCATCTTAATACTTCTTGATGTCGTACATCAATCTCACTGATTTTTATGGCAATCAATTCAGAACCCTCGATTCTTATAGTGAGTGTATCAATAACTTTTACCGTTCATAAGTTATTTGATTCAAAACTCAGGTACAAGAGATGCTTCGAGTAAAGAGTCTTGGTGGACCGCGCCCAGTACGGCGAGTTGCTTGTACTTGTACTTGATCTCCCACTTGAGTTCCCCTTGAATTGACACGAATACAGGGTGATTTTTTTAATCGCCTCAGGCTATATGGTATAGTTAGATTTATCGTAGGTGGAGTCGCCAAGGTTAGATGAAGGTCAACATGGATTTTTTAAATAGAACGGTGCACTTTTTTCACAAAACCTGAAAGAGCATCCAATTTTACATAAAAAACATTAGAGGTACTTATGGCCTACAACCAAATGATAATGGGATAAAAGCTGGGCAACTTAGATAAAAAGAAGCATTGGCCAGGTGCCGGTACTGGAGCAACACGCATGTTTCAACGTACTTGAACGCAATTCTCTATTTGTAGTACCTGATTGAAAGGATCAAAACTGGTTAAACTATTCTATTACTTCGAGTTGCCAAATTCTGGTCAAGATTATCAACTTTTTGTAACGAAAACTAGCATAATTTTTCTTCCAAGGTTTATTCGAAATCTGAGATTACATTTGTTCATTACCCTGAAAGAAAAAATATGCTACTTTTCGTTACAAAAAGTTGATGACCTGACTTTGGCAACTCGAAGTAAAAGAATAGTTGTGAACAGTTTTGATCCTTTCAATCAGGTACTACAAATTGAGAATTGCGTTCAAGTACGTTGAAACATGCGTGTTGCTCCAGTACCGGCACCTGGCCAATGCTTCTTTTTATCTAAGTTGCCCAGCTTTTATCCCATTATCATTTGGTTGTAGGCCATAAGTACCTCTAATGTTTTTAAAGTGAAACTTCTTTTGGCACGCTGTAAGCCTAATTCGCGTCACGGAATTCGCGACACGAAAATGTGTAATGTTGAATAATATAAGTAGTGTTGCTCCAATACCGGCACCCGGCCAATGCTTTTTTTTATCTAACTTGCCCAGCTCTTATCTCATTACCATTTGGTTGTAGGCCATAAGTACCTCTAATGTTTTTAAAGTGAAACTTCTTTTGGCACGCTGTAAGCCTAATTCGCGTCACGGAATTCGCGACACGAAAATGTGTAATGTTGAATAATATAAGTGGGGGCATAAATTTTATATTGTACAATACTCCCCCCCCCCCCC
>NW_014332889.1:30969-42651 GCF_000341935.2 Cephus cinctus
CCCCCCCATACCGATCACAAAAAGTAAGTATAGAACATTAAACGTTCTCGTGTGGAAGCCGGTCGTTCCCTATGCCCCCTCACCGCTCCGTTGAGAGTGGAGAGTAAGGCCAGCGCGTTACTCACTTTCGTGTCGCTGGCAGCTGCGTCATATATCCCCACTACTAACTGCTGAGTATGGCGAGCAAGGCTAGCGCGTTACTCACTTTCGAGTCGCTGGCAGCTGCGTCATATATCCCCACTACTAACTGCTAAGTATGGTGAGCAAAGCTAGCGCGTTACTCACTTTCGAGTCGCTGGCAGCGGAACGAACTGTATTATATGTTCTCCCTCTCAACTATTCCCAAACTCGGTGAGTAAGCCAAGCGGGTGACGCTGTTTTGTGTCGCAGCAGTGACGTTCAAGCTTATGCGTGAGCAGGATAGTGTTTGAACGAATTGTGCGATCGAGTGTATATTTGTGTTAAATTATATTTGAGTATAATTCAATGAATTTTGTAAGTGATTTTTAAATAAATTGCTTAAAAATTAAATAATTAAATTAAATAATTAAAAAAGTGCTATGGCGAAAACACCGGGAGAACGGGCGAAAGACTTTCGCGATCGAAAACGTCCAAGCAAGCCACCCAAACATCCGGCAAAAACTAACCGCCAACGTTGTCGTGAATACAGGGCGCGACAAAGAGCATTACGGGCTAATCTTAGTGGAGTTTCAAAAGATAATATCAGTGAAATTGAGGAAATTCGAGAATGTTCAGGAGAAATACCACAAGCCGTATCTACTTAACGCCGTTTTCAAGATTACCGACAAAAGAACGCAGATTTGCGAATGGACGCTTAACCATCGACTTCAGGATTCGACGCCGCGCATTTATCTTTTGACACTTCTGTTTCGATCGATACGCCATACACGGAATTCAATGCTCATCGAAACGTTCATAGAGAATTTAAAAAAAAATTCACGGAAAATCCGTTTGGTTTTGCGTGTTATCTTTGTGATCGTTTGTGGTTCAAAAGTGACTTAAAATGTCCCAACCAAAATTTTGAAGAATTATAGAGAACCGTCGATCCGGATGTGGATCTTACTAGAGTTGTGATATGCAAGTGTTGTAACCAATCTCTTAGTCGCAAACACATCCCTAATCTCGCCAAATTTAATGGATTCAAGTATCCGGAAATACCACCAAATCTGCCACCATTGGATTTAGTGTCATAAAAATTGATTTCTCCACACATCCCATTTATGCAGATAAGAAGATTGAGGCATGCACATGGCTAGTACGGTATTCTCGGATAGATTATAAATGTTCCAATTTGTGTTGTAACGCATTTCCTGGCCTACGTTCTATCTACGACCCCAACGTGGCATTCCGCGGATCCCTTGGGCGCCAGGTGCATCCTTGCACCAGCCCGACTCGTCGGGCCTTTAATTTCTAATCCGCGGCACGTCAATTCCGGGAGTCTTCTCGACCGGATCTTCCCGCTAGCTCCTAACCCGTCATGGTAGAGGGGAACGTGAGTGCGGCGAGTATCTACAGGAATCAGCCGGCTTCTTTGGTAATGACTAGCACGGTGGCATTTAATTCCAACAATGGCCCTTTATTTTGCCTAGGTAAACGAGTACAGTCGGGTGATGTATACGAGCGCGGCTCTATACAATTCTAATACACAACGCGGTCGCGGAGGTCATCCCTGTTGACGGTGGTCGGTTCAAATCTGCAACCGCCAGGACCCGTGGCGAGGCCCGCGGCCCCCCACTCCTCGTGCCAAGATGCACCGGCGGATGCGCTTCATCCCCGGCTGCATGGCTTCGGGGCGGTCGCCTAAACTGCACTTACCGAATCTTCCGGTGAACCGTACCTTTCTTCCTCGTCGCTCGGGTCGTGGTGGCTGGCAATTTTCCTCCTCGTCGGCCGTCTCCACCCTCTATTCTCCGAGTACCGTAGGAGCGCCGTCGTCGTCGATAGATCCCATTCCATATCACGTCCGGGAAAAAAGCCACGTTGCACAACAGGTCCTGCAACCCTCACACACTCTCACCACACTCAAACCAGAAAAATCGCGATACCTTATCCGCCGATTTTCGGTATTCCCGATCCGCGGTTCGAAACGAAGTGGGCCCCTTTTTGCCCCCCGGCCCGAGGATTCCCGAAGAATCCCGAGTTCACCCGAACTCGTGCGTTATCCCTCGCCTCGGTCCGCTATCCGCTTTTCGGCGCTCACCGCCCGCCAGTCTCCGGGCGGCGCCGATCTTACCCGAGTCCGCCCGATTTTCGGGCTCGCCGGTGCCGGTTTCTCTCCCCGGCTTCCCCTTGCCCTGAATCTTCGTCGGCATCGGCATTTTCTTGGCGGCTTTCGTTGGCGACACGGCTCTCCGTGCCCCTACACTTTTATGTAACTGGCCGTCCCACGGACGCCACGTTACAGTGTAAATACGATGGTTCAACAACTACCAAGAAACATTGACGATGATCATTGTATTAATATTCATATTAAGACAAAGTTAATTCACAAGTCCAGCTATTTGAGTGGTTTAGTTAACAAACGATGATCAAGGCTTGGTTACAAATTTAATTACAACACCTCTTTATTTATTGTATGATATAACAATCGATGAGATTTTTTTCATCCAGGACAATGTAACTGTCACAATACCTAGAGATGAAATGAGTGAAGATATACCTCTTGAAGACAGTTTGACTGCACAACAACATACACTGCTGTGGAACGACGAAAAATATTTGAGGATTGCACCCGGTGAGACGAACGTGCCACACAGCTTGCTTTTCGATGAGCATGCCGAAGAACCCTCTTTTCCAGGTATTTACCTCGGTCAATTTAAGACTTTTAAAGAAAATGAACGGGTAACACCTTTCATGATGGCTACA
The DNA here is from genome assembly GCF_000341935.2 of Cephus cinctus. Classification (NCBI taxonomy): domain Eukaryota; kingdom Metazoa; phylum Arthropoda; class Insecta; order Hymenoptera; family Cephidae; genus Cephus; species Cephus cinctus. The sequence goes on from NW_014332889.1 coordinate 33,856, forward strand.
AGCGAATTGAGACGGTCTGATCGTTGAGGTGTAACACCATATCACCTTTTATACATATATGGCGATGAAGATAATGCGATTAAGAGTCAGCGATTCGCTTACAGTGGCTTTTAAAAACGTTGGCAAAGACACAAAGATAACAAGGCAACAAATTGAATCAGAAGATTACGTCAACCAGTGTATTGAAAGTAACCTCGCCTTCCTCAGATGTCTTCCTAATTCAATTTGGTATTGGGCCGAACGAAAAAGGGACTTGTTTGCCATAATCAGACAATTAGGGAAACCTACAATGTTTTTAACACTGAGTGCCAATGAAATAGGTTGGATTCCACTTCTGCAGACAATATACAAATTGAAGAACAATGGTGCGACGATTTCCGACGAAGATGCGGTTGGACTTCATTACGTCCTGAAAAGTACACTAATAACTGAAGATGCAATTACCTGCGCGATATACTTTAATAAATTAGTGAATGTTTTAATGACCATCTTACAATCAAAGAAATGTAACCCATTCGGTGAATATCGTGTTCTTCATTATTTTAAACGAATCGAGTTCCAACATCGCGGAAGCCCTCACGCGCATATACTACTATGGCTCGATAATGCTCCAGCTGATCCTCTTGGTGCCAACAAGCAGGATGCAATATCACTTATTGATAAATTGATTTCAGTTTCTTCAAAGGAAGCCTCAGGACACATCAAACTTCAAATCCACAAGCACACGTTCACTTGCTTCAAGAAAATAGTTGCTAATAGAGCACAAAAATGTAGATTTGAAGCTCCTTTCATGCCATGTCGGTCAACAATCATTTTGATACCAATGAAAAAACTGAGCCAGAATTCGCTAAACATTGGACACATTATAAACGCATCAGAGCAAATTTGGAGACTACGGATTATGAAGATATAGATTCATTCTACAATAAAAACCAAATTACTTCGGATCAACATTATGAACAAATATTACGAGCTGGAATTACGCGGCCAAAAGTTTTTTTGAAACGCAAAACTTCAGAAAAGTGGCACAACGCATTCAACCCGTTCATTTTTCGTACATTACAGTCCAACACCGACTTCCAGTTCATTCTTGATAAATATTTCTGTGCTGCCTACGTTGTTGAATATGTCAATGAAAGCAACAGGGGTATTAGCAATTTGCAACGACATATTATTAAAATAATGGACGAGCATCCCGAATTCGACATTGTAGAAATTACAAGGAAAATGAGTGTCGACCTGCTCAATATAGTCGAAATAACTAGCCAAGAAGCAGCGTGGTACTTACTAAGTGAACCAATGTCCGAGAGTTCTTGTATTGTCGCCTATATCCCAACTGTATGGCCGATTGAACGGCAGGTAATCAGGAAAACTCTGCAAGAACTAGAGAAAATGGATGTTGACGACGATTCAACAGACATCTGGAAAGAAAATTGGTACGACAAATATCAGAACAGACTCGAAGACCTTGAAGACGTAACGCTAGCGCAATTTGTGGCCTATTACACCCTCAATTCAAATCAAGTATACGTCGGACAAAAACAGTCACGCATTATACGTTATCGTAATCACGTCATGGCTAAAGATTTCAATGAGTACAAACGAGAAATGGTGATTCTGCATTTACCTTTTCGAAACGAAAACACACAACTCTTACATGAAATGAAATGGATTGGACTGTATGATGATAACGAAAATCTGATATTACAACGTCGAAAGGAATTCGAATCAAATTTAGATCTTCAGAAAACGATTCAGATTTGTAGGGAATTATGCCGCGAAGACGAAGACTTGGAACAAGACGAAGAACATGATCTACCTGGAAGAGTGCCAGAACCTGATCCATTTCAAGAATTGTATAACAATCCTAATGCAGAAATGAATGAAGAATTCAGGTTAGCGGCACTCAAGAAACTTGGTACTATTACTAAAAAGAGGGAGAATTTGATGGACAACGACAGATTTTATGAACTTATGAGGATGGCGAACGATAAACAACAGGAACTGTTAATGCACGTGATTCATAATCTGTTATCTAAAAACCGAGAGCCATTTAAAATATTCATTACTGGACCTGCAGGATGTGGGAAGACTTTTGTCATCCGATTGTTGATGGAAATTGTAACAAAAATGTCACTGCAGACTCCTCCCCACCCTCTGGCTCGAGGTCCCCACAGTAATTGCGGATACTTAGTATTGTTAATCACTGATTTTTAGTGTTCTAGCTATTATATTTAGGATAAGATTCCTCTCCTCCACCCCTCCCTCCCTGTCACCATTCCCCCGTAGGGCACTGGCTCGAGGACCGGCATCGAGGACATCATCGTGAACCAGCATCGAGGACCCAGCGTCCAGGAAGGATTGAGAGAGCGGCTACGTTCGCCGAGGCAGCGGAAGGCAGGGATGGCATTGGCAGGAAGGACAGCTGATCGAGTCGCCCGTGGGATGGATGCCCAGCCACCACCATCGCCACCAATATATGCAGCCCCGGTGCAGTCCCGTCACAGGGGCAGGAAAAAGCCCCGTGTGACAGCGGTGGAGCCCTCTCCCTCCGAAACCGCGGACGTACCCGGGAAGATTTTGACAGGCCTGGAGGCCGCCATATTGACCGGCGCGCGCAGCCAGCACAGTGCCGCCGCCACGAGGCTCTGGAAGGCCTGGCAACACAGCCCATTCAAAGAGGACCAATGCCCTGCCATGCCGGAACTGCCGACTAATGCCAGAGCGCGTAGCCCTCTCAGCTGAGCAGCCCAACCAATCAGCGAGGCCCTGGAGGCCCACGAGGGCCAGGACAACCGGAAATCTCTTCACTTCGAGTCAGGAACGGGATACGAGCGTGCGGTGCGAATTTTGAGTGCGAGAGTGATTGCGATTTGGATTATTGTGAGTGTGGATTACAGTGTGACGAGCAATTGTTGCGTGAGTACGGAGCACTTGTGCTTCTTTCCCTTTTCTATCCCTTTTTCCCTATCCCCATTTTTAGTCTTTACGCGGTAGATTTTCTACGACTCTCCAAGACATCTGCGAGCCGGCCCACGTGGCCTAGCATTTTGGCAGTTTCTTTTGTATTTGCGACGGGCCTTCCGCCCACAAACTCGAGGCCCGTGGTATATTGCGTGCGCCCTAGTTTTAGTATCTTGCGCTCCTCCCCAAAGCCCTCCGCCCCTCCTTCTCCTCCCGCCCTTTTCCCTTTTTGCGTTCTAGTACCGAGGTAATTTCTAAGTAGCTATATTCGCGTTCGGGAACCTTCCTCCCTAAGACTCCCTCACCTCTCCCTCCGCTAGCCTAGCCATCTCCCGTCAAGTAAACAAACGAGGACCTTTCGGGGTCGGTGCTACACCGTTACCGTAGCTGGCGTCCATATATTCCCCGAAGCCCCTCTTCCCACTAAGCCCATTTAAATCCTTCCGTCCCCATATGCCCCCGAGCGAGCACCCGCGTGTTATTATTTTTGCGTATCCCGTTGAGCACTGCGTGTATTCCATATTTGGCCTATTGTCTTCTCTATCTCTTTTGTGTCAGTATTTGCTTTGCTAATTACACTTCTTTTTTTTTACTTCACCACGTGTCCCCCTTTCTCTTGCGTGACCCTCACCCCGTAGTTTTTTTGCGATAGCTAATTCGAGCAGACCGTGGGCGGACAAACTCTGCCCATTACGTCACAAAATATACAATCGATTCTTAAACACTGACGGACATTGTAATGCTTACATCACATGTGCATCAACTGATAAAGCTGCCGTAGCAATAGGCGGCACGACAGTTCATACTGCATTGAAAATATTGTTGTCTAGGTTACTTCCATTATCTGTTGAAGTTGTGCAACAATATCGAGTCCTCTTCCCGTTCGTCGAAGTGCTAATAATCGATGAAGTGAGCATGATAAGTGCAGAATTATTGTCTCATATCAATGCAAGATTAAAACAAATTACTGGAAAATACGATGTAGAATTTGAGGGGATCGACATAATACTAATTGGCGATTTGCGGCAGTTACCTTCAGTCAGGGCAACACCAATATACAGGGTGAACCACGGAGCGTGATCAGTAGAGATTACTTTGTTATTAGCAGACGGATCGAAAATGTTTTTATCAGCTTTTGCATGGTTTCAAGAGAGCTTTAACGTGATAGTGAAAAATTACAGGTCAACTCTCTTTTTTAATGTTTTTTCAAGGTTACCTTGAATTTTTTGCAACTGAACATATAATTTTTTACGCCTGTCTGTTAGAGGATTTCAAGACGAATCTGGCACATGTAAGGACATGACATTTTTTTCATCCGGTTCGAAAGAAAATTAAAAAACTTTGTATCACAAGGAGAATCACAGCTACGCCGTTATTACGCAACCGACGTTGTTGACAAGTCAAAATTTACCAATCTTAATTGTAGCGATGTTCAAAATGGTGTCCACGAGCTGCAATGCACTCGCGTAGACGGTGAACAAAAGATTGTTTTGCATTCTTTATGGCCTCTACACTGATGGTGGAGCATGCATCCGCAATCCTTCGTCGCATATCTTCCGGTGTTGTTGGAACATCTGCATAAACTTTTTCCAACAACACCGGAAGATATGCGACGAAGGATTGCGGATGCATGCTCCACCATCAGTGTAGAGGCCATAAAGAATGCAAAACAATCTTTTGTTCACCGTCTACGCGAGTGCATTGCAGCTCGTGGACACCATTTTGAACATCGCTACAATTAAGATTGGTAAATTTTGACTTGTCAACAACGTCGGTTGCGTAATAACGGCGTAGCTGTGATTCTCCTTGTGATACAAAGTTTTTTAATATTCTTTCAAACCAGATGAAAAAAATGCCATGTCCTTACATGTGTCGAATTCGTCTTGAAATCCTCTAACAGACAGGCGTAAAAAATTATATGTTCAGTTGCAAAAAATTCAAGGTAACCTTGAAAAAACATTAAAAAAGAGAGTTGACCTGTAATTTTTCACTATCACGTTAAAGCTCTCTTGAAACCATGCAAAAACTGATACAAACATTTTCGATCGGACTGCTAATAACAAAGTAATTTCTACTGACCACGCTCCGTGGTTCACCCTGTATAAGCAGACGAAGCAACACATTGCAGGACCAACATTATGGTGTAGCGTCAAATTGTTTGAATTACATCAGGTGATGAGGCATGAATCAATTGTTTCCAAATATATTAACAAAGATCGGAAATGGCACAAAATTGCAGAATAATGAGCAAGAATTACTGGAGTCACGGTTCTTCACAAAGGAACAAACTGAACAACTCTGTCCTCGCGGTTTAGTCTTTTCTTATCGAATAATTCAGTGAACGGTTATAATCATTCTATTCTTAGTAATATTGCAGATAATATTGTATCTCCAGCTACAGACGTATACATTGGGTATCACAGCACAAATCAGGAAGCTTTCATACGACAAAAAATACACAAAATGTCAGTCATAGACACCGGAAGTTTGCCGTATGAAATCACATTAGTTATCGGTAAGCCATACGTAATAACATTGATGTTTGTGATGGAATGACCAACGGGGTCTAGGAACATTGGTGCATATCGACCGTGATAATAATGATGAAATAACGCGTATCTAGCTAGAGTTTACAGACACAGCTAAAATTGGTCAGAAAATGAGAAGTAAAGTGAGCACTTACATGCAACTTAACAACATCAGACGAAGAGCTGTGCCCATTGCACGCCGAACTTCAAATATTACTATGAACAACAACAAAACCATTTCTGTCAAAAGGAATTATTTTCCAGTTATTGCTGCATGCGCAGTCACTATTCATAAATCGCAAGGAGGTAGGATTGATGAGGTAGTTTATGAATATGATAAAACTCATAGCTAACAGCTTGTGTACGTGGCAATGTTCAGAGTGACCACAATCAATGGACTCTACATTGTTACGAAAGACGACAGCAAGGTGTTTCATCATGGCAGCAGGAATGCATCATCAATGGACGGATCACTGTCGGAATTTCGTAGACTCGCTCTGAATCGATTGTCGACAATCGACAATTTACTGAACGAGTTTATCACCACCAGAAAAGGACTGGCAATCTATTCTTTCAACTGTTAGAGTTTACGGAAGCATGCAGCAAGTCTCAACAGGTCAGTTATGAATAATTCTCATATTTTAAAGCTTTCTGAAACCTGCTTGAAAAATAATGAGAATATTGATGTACCTAACTTTGACTGTGTTGTCCAGTTCAAACGAGATAATGTCAGAAATGGTGGAGTTGCTATATACCAGAAGTCTAACAATGCTACTGCGGTTCTGACGTCTAATACGGACATAACTTTACGACTAATTACTTCACTGTGAGTTAATGCTGCTGACGTTGGGGAAATCTGTGCAGCTTGTTGCCTTTTGGACAACGGACAAATGATCATGACTGTCGTTGTGTACATATCACCGAACCAGTCTATTCCAAAAATCATGCAATTTATTCATGAAGTTTTGGCTCTCTACACCCATGATGTCACAGCTATAGTGAATGTGGACTACGACAAGATGCCAATGATTATGAATGGAGATTTTAATGTGAATTTCGCAGCACCAGAAGCAAAGCCCTTGCTACAATTTTTAGAATTTAAATTAAGCTTAACAATGAACAATGATCCAGCTCTATCTACAATAAAATATGGAACAACAATAGATGCTGTATTTTCACGATATTTAAACAAATTACAATCAACAGTTTAGGTGTCACACTTCAGTTATCACAGACCACTACTGTCAGTCCTTGAATACGATTCCATGGAAATTAAAGAATAAATGTATTTATTCTTTTATTTACTTAATATTACCCCTTCTCGACCTTATCACCAGCTAAAGAAGTTTCACTTCTAACATGCGTGGCGGCCACACACTCTTTTTTATGTAAAATTGGATGCTCTTTCAGGTCTTGTGAAAAAAAGTGCACCGTTCTATTTAAAAAATCAAAGTTGACCTTCACCTAACCTTGGCGGCTCCACCTACGATAAATCTGACTATACCATCTTCTTTCCCCCTCAAAATCAAGAAAGTTTCATATAAAATGTATTTTTCGTATGTTGCTTAATTTACGAGATATCAGCCTGAGGCGATTAAAAAAAATCACCCTGTATATTATTACAACCCAATGTTGCTTAGACTGACAATGATTAGAAACTAGTTATCAAAAATGCCGGATGATCCTACAAGCTAGTATTATACAAGAAGATTTCGCAATGCCGTATCCGCTCTCACTCATTCATACTCACATATTGATGATCTATCGGCCTACACGCCCTCGCTATCTCAATGGTTGGACTTAGAACTTGCCACAGCTATCGGTCCTTCGATCTTTTATAATTTCTCTTAAACTATACGACAATATATTGTTCGTGGCGGAAATCAAAGTATTTTTAACTAAACTCACATTGGCTGACGACGCTATGCGAGCAACTCTTTGGGCTCGACACGACCTTATCGACTTACTAACGGCGGTGTGTAACAGAATGTGGAACTCCCGTGAGAATGATAGCCGCCGGGTGATGCCATTGTGAGGAGCTACTTCAGCCCGAACTTTGCGTTCTGATGTGTATCTGGAGACCAATTTTCTTTCGCTGATCTATTCTACTTTCTGCTGAAAGTTGGTGGACAGACGGGAACAAGTCCTACAAATTCAGTGGTTTTACTCGTACGAGCGAATTCTGGAATTTCTGGTTCACACATTCTAAGCACTGCAATAAGACCGGAAGTTAGCTTCCTTTCATAATGCTGCGGTCTGCATCTCCGGATTCGCGTGATTTCTCTGTTACATTCCAGTGGGTGATGCCCAGTTGCGCACAAACCCAATTGGACAAAAATGCGAATTTCTGCCTCTTGAGCGATATTCCATCAGTACTTCAACAATATTGTAAATTATCTTTATCTGACGGAGCCTTTTCAGACATTTAATGCTCTCATCAGTCATCAGACGATATACTTATCCACTAACCTACCCAGTCTTCGAAATTTGAACATTCCACCCTATCCTAACCTTACCTAACTAAACCTAGCGTAAACTAAGGTTGAACCACATACAATATACTATAATAAGACATCATTCGTACCTAATTCTATTCCATCTATTTAAAAGTGTACAGAATTTGGAGTAAAACGTCATTTGTGTCCAATTGGTCTGTGCGCCAGTGCCCCCCTCCCCATTCCATTATCTTATTAATTTGCTTCCCTTATTTAAACATATGTGAGAGAGTCTAAACCCAAACACACGGCAAATCTACCTACCTCGGACTTTGCCTTCATTCGACAAAATCATGCCTAACCATTCGACAGAAAGCAGATACGCTTAGCGTTTAAATGGTAGACCACATTTAAAATATATCTCCGCCCTAGTCGCTTCCTTAGCTAAGGCTTAACAATACCACTGTAAGATAATATTATACTTTGAGCAATAAGTAGTATAAGTTTGGGGGTTCTGGATATAGATTCCTGCACCGACATAATACCGACACTCCAGAGCCTTCGAAGGAGGGTGTCCGTGCTAAGTTGCCGTCGTGAGCTCTACGATTTCTGAAAGTGACGTCATCAGGACCCTCGATTCCAAGAATTTTTGCTCGATTCCGGGAATTTTGCGTCACATTCCGGGAATTTGGCGCTCGATTCTAGGAATTACGCACGATCGAGAACCTTCTAGAACATTCTAGAACCTTCTAGAACATTCTGGAAGCTTCGACGATTCGTGTCCGTGCTAAGTCGGGAAGGTTCGCTCCCAGAGCCGGCGGTCCTCTCGCTCGACGTTTTGAGACAGCCCCTTGCCCCCCACCCCGGAA
>NW_014332889.1:43336-43550 GCF_000341935.2 Cephus cinctus
TTCAGAAACAAAAATTTATTCGAATGGAGATGACGTAGACATGGAAGACGGTAGTGTTTATCACTTTGCTTGGATTCGAAATCTATCCCGTTTACTGAAATCACAAATTACAAAACGTAAAGGTTATACTAAACTCTGTGATCGATGTCTATGCCACTTTACAACAGTAAACTCTTTCGAAAAACATAGACTCGATTGTGCAAATATAAATAAA
>NW_014332889.1:43949-46206 GCF_000341935.2 Cephus cinctus
TCTAAATTTAGAGCTTATCGTGGAAAAGATTGCGTGGAATGGTTTATGAATCAATTACAGGAATTAGCTCAAGTTGTAGAGTTTTACCTAAAACGTATCGTACCAATGGAATCTCTAAATTTCAAACAAAGAAATGAATTTTACTCGGCCAAGATTTGTCATGTTTGTGAAAAACCGTTTACACCTCAGAATGCCAAGCATCGTGATCATTGCCATTTTGCAGTCAAATATCGCGGTGCTGCGCATCAGGGTTGTAATTTGAACTATAAGAACTCACATACCGTTCCTGTCGTATTTCATAACTTATCTGGTTATGATTCACACTTCTTGATTAGAGCTCTAGCTACATCTTTCGAGGGTTCAATGAATCTCTTACCAGTAAACAAAGAAAGATATATATCTTTTACGAACTGCGTCAAAGATACGATTGTAAATTTCAGATTTATCGATTCATTTAGATTTATGCCGAATAGTATTGACAAATTAGCATCCTATTTGAAAGATGGTGAAAAATTAATTACGCGTAAACATTGTAATAATATAGAGGAATTCCATTTATTGACTAGAAAAGGTGTTTTTCCCTACGAATATATTGATAATTGGGAAAAACTCAAAGAGGATCAATTACCTACAAAAGAAGAATTTTATTCAAAATTAAATAACGAAGGAATCTCAGAAGCAGATTATGATCACGCTTGCAATTTTTTGCAGACTTTTCACATAAAAACATTAGGCGAATATTCTGATTTGTATCTGAAAACCGATGTTCTCCTTCTAGCCGATATCTTTAAAAACTTTAGACGCAACTGTTACGCTATATACAATTTAGATCCTCTACACTATTACACTGCACCGGGCCTTGCTTTCGACGCAATGCTCAAATGTACGGGTGTTGAACTTGAGCTGGTGACTGATGTGGAGATGTTGTTTATCGAGAGAGGTATCCGAGGTGGCGTAGCTCAATGCTCCAACAGATACGCCAGGACCAACAATAGGTACATGGGAGCTGATTTCGATCCAAGCAAAGAGGAATCGTATATTATGTATTATGACGTAAATAATTTATACGGTGCAGCTATGAGTCAATCTTTACCAGTAGGCTCATTCGAATGGGAAGAAAATTTTGATCAATTGGATATTTGCAATATTCCCGATGACTCTCTTACGGGTTACATATTCGAAATTGATTTGGAGTATCCTGTCGATCTTCAAGAACTTCATAAAGATTTGCCACTCTGCCCGCAACAATACACTCCTCCAGGCTCTAAAAATTCGAAATTGATAACTTCGCTCCTCCCTAAAAAAAGATACGTCATTCATTATAAGAATTTGAAACAGTGTTTGAGATTAGGTCTAAAGTTAACAAAAATTCATCGTGTTCTATAATGTGTATGATATACCGTTGGTAAATAAAAAAGTATTAGGATTAATGAAGGATGAAATTAATGAAAAAATTATGATTGAATTTGTAGGATTGCGAGCAAAATTATACTCTTTCAAAATATTAGGTGAAAACAAAGATAAAAAACGCGCGAGAGGAGTCAAGGCCTCCACATTGAAAACAATTACCTTTAATGATTATATTCAATGTCTTTTACATCATCAAAATTTAATAAAATGTCAAAATTTAATTCAAAGTAAAAAACATAAAGTTTATACCGTTGAACAGAGAAAAATAGCACTGAGCTGGAATGACGACAAGAGGGTCATTCTTCCTGGTACGACCGACACCCTACCGTGGGGTTATAGAATATAAGATGTATATAATGTAATTGTATAAGATGTATAAAATGTAATGTACAAATGTAAAAATTGAAAATAAAGACAACGTGTGCTTTACGTTATTGCATATCACTTGATCCTTCAATGCAACGCCAGCTCCTAGCCATCTGGATTGTTCCTTCTATGCGTTATCTTAATAAATAATTCTCAGAAGTCGCTCGCACTCTTTGTCACATAGAGAGGTAGAGGTAGGGAGCACGCTTTAAAAATGACGCTTGCACCCGCTACGACTCAGTTCAAAAAATGTCTGACCACTACGTTCAGTTATTACCGCGCGTCTTTGTACCCATCGAATGGGTACAAAACGGATTTGAACAGAGCGCACGTATTACTGTAGAAAACGCTTTAAGAATGAATGACGCTTTTTACAACCCTCTATGTGCCATTGATATAAATAGTGTTGTCGTCGTTAAAGAATATAACACTAATCAAATTTGGTTCCGAAAAATATAAGGTAAGCATCGAAGAATTGTTT
>NW_014332890.1:0-811 GCF_000341935.2 Cephus cinctus
AACATGCATTAGGCGCGTTGGCAACGATTCAGCTTCGTAATCGTAAGGTTCGCGTCTAGAGACAAAAACTTTTTTGATTAATTTTTTTAAGAGGTAATGCCACTCTAACGGCTCAAAAAAACAAAAAATTGTGGTCAATTATTATTAAAGAATAGCATTTTATTTAGATGAATTTATTGTACACTGAACGTCATTAATGTTGTCCAGCTTGTTGATGCAGTGCGGTGAGATAAGAGAAAAGAGTGGACAGTGACTGTTTAACGGACGTATGTACCAGGATAGGTGCATGAAACGCAGGTAGCGCTATGGTGAGAGCGAGACGCGAAAGCGTCGTACGGTGCGTCCTGTTCGAACGCATGAGTATTTCATTTTTTGTTTTAACGTGCCGTGGTCTGATTAAAAAAAAAATTTGATAACGCTCGCACGTATGGCAGGCTGTTTCACTTTTCGATAGTTCAAATATTATTCAGCCGAATAGAAAAGTAGTAAAAAATGTCCCAAAAAATGGCACTTACTAATATCGGGTAAAAAAAATGAAAAGCGTAAAGAAGCCACACAATTATTTTATACATGTGTATGGTGAGATGAGACAAATAGTATATCTGCTTAGAAATTTTTAGTTTTATACATTTTTGAGTAGCCTGATTCAATTTAGTCAATTTTTTTATTCATGCCTACGGAAAGATAATTTTATTTTTAATATTTCGAACTATCAGTATGTTCTACCTCGACATAATTGTCTGATAATTCGATGTATTAAAAATGTTGTCTTTCCGTAGCCATGAATGATAAAAATTAAATGACAAAAAAT
>NW_014332890.1:1164-1335 GCF_000341935.2 Cephus cinctus
TCACAGGTAGGCTCTCGGGAAGAAGAAACGTTCGCTGATTCATGTATTAATTTATAGGATGTATGCGATGTAATATAATACAATATTTGTAGATTAATATAATCATATATTTAATGAATCTTAAGTTAACTAGGTGAACTAATAAGCATAGTTGATAATTAAGAAAAAAAA
>NW_014332890.1:1544-76666 GCF_000341935.2 Cephus cinctus
AATCCAGCACCAAGCACGTGTGCTATCGAGTCATTGTGGTATATTATTTAGCAAACTTATATGTGTTTAGTTACCCACGTTCGAGAGTTTTTTTAAAGTTTTATTTGCTTACTCTATTATTTCCAGAGCTTCATATGATTATTAGGAGTATTGACTACCTTATTACTACGGTTTATGTAATATCCTGTAAAAAAAAAGTTGGATACAAGTCTCCCTATTTGAGTGTTCACCCGGTTTAAAATCGTGGATCTCGAGGAACACACGAATTCATTCGACCAATCAAAAACGTGGAACTAGTTCGAGAGTCTCGTTCAGGTGGCGCGTCGACGCGCCAAAACACAGCTCCAGATTATCACGCGTAGTATTACTATATATACACGACTAATCAAAAACGTGGAACTGCTTCGAGGGCCCTCCGCTAAGGTGGCGCGCCGAACCCAGAGAAAAATTGCCTTCACCAAAAACAGGCTCATTGGCAATCCCCTATTCATCTCTGGTATCACATGGTGAAAATCGAGTATGGTTAGATTAATCGATTTAGGTATTCGATAGTACTCTAGTTTTCGCGGGAAAACCAGCTTGGGTAGTTGTATATGTATGAAGAAGCGTGAACGTAGTTATCAAGAATTCTGAATTATTGTCAACATGTCGAGTCCTATGAAACACCCGCGAACACCGTTACATCCAGATGACACGGATTCAAGAACTGGGACTCCAAGACGCCATCCGAAAACACCAAATTCAAAAGGTACTTCATCAGCCAAGGGTACACCCAGAAGAAATGTAACTCCCAGTAAGACAGGTTAGTACCTATTGAATTATATTTGATTTTATTAACGCACAAGCATTTCTGTAAAAGAGATTAACGCTCTATGTCCATAATTGGGATTATAACAATTGTGATTGCTATGAATAATTTATAGGCACTCCACAAAGAGGAGCTAGTAGTTCAACGATTGATACTCCATTACGATGGGGCAGTTTACGGTCTCAGCAGACCATTGCTGCTTCTTCAGATGGTCCAGCTTCAATTCCTGCATCATCTCCGAACCATATACTTCAGACAAGTCCAATTGCTGCAGGGATAAGTGAAATAGATCTTTCCTCACCTTTGAATTATGGTACTCCTAGTTCTTTAGGGTCCATACGTTCTCCTCGCAGTGGGATTCGTGGTACTCCCATAAGACAAAGACCAGACATCAGAACAGATAAACGTATAAGACAAGTGAATCTAGCAGATCCAATTCCTGAGGAGATACAGACTCCAACTCACTCAGAGAGTGAGAATGGAGGACTGCAACTTGTCATTTGGGGAACGAACGTTGTTGTGAACCGCTGTAAAGAACAGTTCAAACGTTTTATACAACGTTTTATCGATCCTGATGCTGAAAATGATGAATTACCAGAAAATTTAAATTTATCTGAACCCTTATACTTACAAAAGTTGGATGAAATTCATACTCTAGAAGAACCATATTTAAATATAAACTGTGCCCACTTAGAAGCGTTTGATGAACAATTATATAGACAACTGGTTTGCTATCCTCAAGAAGTTATTCCCACAATGGATATGGCTGCCAATGAAATGTTCTTTGGGAAGTACCCTGCAGCTGTTTTAGAACACCAAATACAAGTGCGCCCATTTAACGTTGCCAAAACAAAGAACATGCGTCAATTGAATCCCGAGGATATCGATCAGCTTATCACTATGTCAGGAATGGTAATTAGGACATCCAATGTAATACCAGAAATGCGTGAAGCCTTCTTCAAGTGTATCGTATGCTCTTATAGCACAATGGTGGAGATTGATAGAGGCCGTATTGCAGAACCTACTGTTTGTACGAATTGCAATAACACCTACTGCTTCTCATTGGTGCATAACCGTAGTCACTTCTCAGACAAGCAGGTGGTTAAGCTTCAGGAATCACCCGACGATATGCCTGCTGGTCAGGCACCTCATACGATTGTTCTCATTGCTCATAACGATCACGTCGATGCACTTTCGCCGGGTGACAGAGTCGCAGTTACAGGAATATTCCGTGCACTTCCTTTACCAGTTAATCCAAGGCAAAGCAATATTCGTGCTGTTTATAAGACACATATCGACGTGGTCCATTTCAGGAAGCAGGATTCCAAGAGGTATAATCTGAAATGTTTATCTATAAAATTAACCATTATATTTCTAAGTTCTGAATTAATGCATGAAGTTCTGTACTTCTTTTTGCACAGGCTGTATGAGGTACAAGAGGGTAAGGATCACGCATTTCCACCAGACAGAGTTGAATTGCTGAAGCTGCTGTCCCAGAAAGAGGATGTCTACGAGCGTCTAGCACGTAATATTGCTCCAAGTATATATGATAATGAAGACATTAAGAAGGGAATATTACTTCAACTTTTTGGTGGTACCAAGAAGACTCACACTTCTGCAGGGAGGATGCATTTCCGTGCGGAAATAAATATTCTCCTTTGTGGTGATCCTGGTACTAGTAAATCTCAGCTTCTACAATTTGTCTACAATCTGGTACCTCGTTCCCAATACTCCAGCGGGAAGGGTTCCAGTGCTGTAGGCCTTACCGCTTATGTTACCAAGGATCCGGAGACTCGTCAACTGGTTCTACAGACTGGTGCACTCGTCTTGGCGGATAATGGAATATGCTGTATTGATGAATTTGATAAGATGAATGATAGTACGCGTTCCGTCTTACACGAGGTTATGGAACAACAGACACTCAGCATCACCAAAGCTGGTATCATTTGTCAACTGAATGCCAGGACTAGCATATTAGCAGCCGCTAACCCTTGCGAGTCCCAATGGAACAAGAATAAAACGGTACGACATAATCGGTATTCCGACATATAATGATATTAATTAACTTTTCTTGTGCTTCATAGGTTATTGAGAACGTCATGCTGCCCCACACGTTGATATCCCGGTTTGACCTTGTGTTCCTGATGGTGGATCCTCAGAATGAATTATTTGACAGAAGATTAGCTCGTCATATGGTAACTTTATACTATGGAACACCTCCTGAGGATGAGGATGATCTGGTGGATATGAGTATCCTCCGTGATTACATCGTCTATGCTAAAGAACACGTACATCCAACTCTTAGTGAGGAAGCTCAACAACGGTTTGTTCAAGCATATGTAGACATGCGTAGAGTGGGAAGTACACGTGGACAAATCACAGCGTATCCTAGACAACTAGAGTCTCTTATCCGATTGGCAGAAGCTCATGCAAAGGTGCGATTCAGTAATACCGTCGAGATAGAGGATGTAGAGGAAGCATGGAGGTAAGTCTCTTTATCTGAAATTATGCAATATTAATTCGTCGTGTATGGAATTCACGTTCAGTAAAGATCACCATTCCAGACGATGCGGTCAGGTTCCTTACTTAGCATGTACTTATGTCGCGCGGTATGAAAATCGCTATATTAACAAAAAATTATTAATGATATCACGAATCCGAAAAATATTCTTTGAAGAGCAATGTTCACGCTGTTATAGTTATGGAAAATAATAATACGCTTATTCATTATATTGACTTATTGTTATTCGAATATAATTTTTATGCTCTGGCTTGTATTGAAACTTCAAACTTTTTCTTTAGCAAACGAAAGTTTAAAAAAAAATTGAAAAAATACGAAGTACACTATGAAGCCTTCTCTATTAATGGCATTAAAATAGTTCCAAAATATTGGTTAGATTTTTTTAATTTTAATAAGGCTGTGCTTTTCGTGACTGATGAATATATAAAGATGAAATTAGGCTTAAAATTTGTTTAAAAAATTGGTGAACTGGAAAAATCTTATACTTTGAAATAATTTAAACCAGATAGCATATTTCAAAATAAATTTTTAATAATATATTTCAATTGCGTTCAGAAGATTTTAGTTTCAATATGAGAATGTCGAGGTCTCGGAATCTGGGTCCGTGTAGTCACGTTAGACGTAATGCTCCCACAGGCGAATGGTTAAATTTTTGTAATTAAAAAAATTCAACTACTAATAGGCTACATCGTGAGGCATTGAAACAATCAGCTACTGATCCTATGACTGGAAAAATTGATGTTAGCATCCTTACCACTGGCATGACAGCAGCTGCTAGAAATCGAAGAGTCCAGTTCACAGCTTTCCTTAAACAATTTATAAAATCAAAAGGCAAATCTACATTGAGTTATCAGAAAATTTTCAATGAAGTAAAGGAAAAATCACAAGTGGTAATTTCGATTATATTTTTTTATTACATGGTATCTATTTTTAAAATTTATTTTCCATATTCTGTATCGAATTTTTGTTACAGTTAATTACACGAGATATATTTGAGGACTCGTTGAAAGAGTTACAGGATGAAGGTGTTATAGTAGTCGGCATGAACAACATCCGGGTGCACTAAGTGTTGATTCAAGTGATTATCTGTGTCAATGAACTAAGCTTAAATCCTGAAAGGGAACATTAAATACTTCTGCCAGTAATTTCCTTCAAAAGTCTAAAATAATGGACTCATGATGATTGAAGAGAACTTTAAATTTTTATTAAATGAGAAAATGTAAACTGCAACAGGTTATCACCATTGGTAACACTTATATCAGTCGAAGGGACGTGTGTATTTCCAAACTTACTTTTAATATTTTGTTGTTGGAAAACAGCTTGAAATTATAGTCTAAGCAAATATCTAGGAAAGAGACAGCATCCTTAACTGATATATATTTTTAAGGCTGATATATGTACACATATTCGGAGCGTTATAGTCAGAAGCCTGGAAAAGGAAAAGAAAGCTTTACAATCATTTTCCTTGCGCGCTTTAAGTACTATAATTCATCCAATTATTGGTTCAGCCACTATCCTTTTATAACACGAAAGATGGGTCATCTGTGTTTAAATCTACTAAATTTTCTAATTGGAAGAAAAGTATACAAAAATGAAGCAAACGTAATAGCGTCCTCCACGAGGATCTCAAGACCAGATTTTTGTGAATTTTAAATTTAAATAACCCGACTTGTTTTAAAGTATAAGAAAGATGGCTAAATCAATAATGTATCAAATAATTGAAAACAAAAGGAAAAAATGGTTGTGAAGGGTACTCGCTTTTGACATCATCATTCCGTATACGTGTGCACCCACAGATCTAGCCTATAGCATCCTTAAGTTCAGAAAAAACGGAACAACGTTTTAAGGGATGACCGTCAAACTTTACTTGTTATCATTATCTAATCTACAAGAATTTGTTTTCTAATAAAAGTTTCGGTACTCTAAAATTTCAGCGTTTTTATTTATTTTAAGGATATGTTTATCTACATCCGGTTACCATTCACGTTTTTCTCTAATACTAATCTTTCCTACGATTGGCTTTAGTGTCACATTCAGAGGATTCTTTTATGTTATAACCCATAATAAAAATATGACTTCAGAAAAAAAACATTGATCTCACGGATACACTATAAATTATACTAATTAATTCCATATTAACACACTACATTCTTCATACGACTGTCATTCGTAAACATATAATTTTTCGGACAATTACAGAAATTCCTAATTTATAAATTTCCCGGAGTGTTATATGTATATAGGAGTATTAATGTCTTTCTCATTAAAAATATTATAGCAGTTTCTTCAATAGTTATTTTAGAACACATTTTTGCTCCCCACTTTATTCTATCAATCTTTTATTACTTGTACCGTTTGATAAACCGAATGTTTATTTAACCTTCAGTAGTCAGGTATTGCCGGAAAGGCTGGTAGTAAATTCCTAAAGAAGAAGAAGGGGTCTTACAACAGACTATAAAGGTATTTCTGGATTTAAATAATTGCACTAAGAGTTGTAGTATATAGAAATTTCTTACATTTTTTCTGCTTTATTCTTTCCCTATTTTTGGTTCTTTCATTTTCTCTTTTTCAATGGTTTTCTTTTTCATTTGACAAAAGAAAAATGCATTCCATCCATTTTAAAGGACAGTGAATGAACATACTTCTGCAATGTACCTACCTCATTGCATAGCGATAGTTTATGTGCGAATGCGTACAGGTATAGTAATCCGAATAAAAGTGCATGTAGTGGAAGCTATAAAATGGATCCTGGAACCAAAGAAATTCGGGAGGGGCCTAATATTCTTGGGAGACCTTCTTGGAAAAGCCGTCTAATGCTTTCCGAGTTCTACGCAGCGCATCATACCTGCATCCTTTCGCTGGCTCTGCCTTTATTTACTAATACCCCGTCGAACACCTTGCCACTTGAAACTCGAAAACTGAAGCCAAATATAATTTAAGCATCTTAAAACACTAGTAACATAGTTAAGTATACTTTAACGAATACTATAAGATGCATTTTTAACTATATTTAACTTATTCAGATATATCTTAAGGTAGTATGAGCGGTACAGTCACATCATGTGAGAGTGAAAATGAAGAAAAATTGTAAACAAATGTAAAGCATGAAATTGACGCGCAGAAAGCTAAATTTAAGAAGAAGTAAAGTGCCTCTAACATAAAAAGAAATAATAGTTTGAAAATTATTAACATTGAAGCAACAAAAGCGTATTTGCTTAGAGGTCATATCTTGTACCAATATTCTGAAGAAAAATCTTTATGACTTGTCCGATTTCAATGTACTATAACTTATTTTATTCGTTAAACGATTCTCAAAAAATTCACCAGATTAGATTTCTCGATTAGCGCTATTGTTCCTCAGGAAATGTTGCCAAAGAAATTGTTTATTGAATCATAGTATGAACAAATAGCTATATTCTTAAGCCATACATTTTTAGAAATGAATCTTTTTCGGTGGATCTCTAAAGAATCTTTTAATGAATAAAATAAGCTATAGTACATTGAAATCGGACAAGTGATGTAAATTTTTCTTCAGAAAAATGGTACAAGATATGATCTCTAAGTAACTACGCTTTTGTTGCTTCACTGTTAATAGTTTTCAAACTATTATTTCTTTTTATATTAGAGGCACTTTGCTTCTTCTCAAATATAGTTTTCGGCACGTTAATTTCATGCTTTAAATTTGCTTAAAACCTTTTTTTCATGTTTGCTGTCACGTGATGAGACTGTACTGTTCGTACTACCTTAAGTCTTATAGAATTTTGTTAAGACAGAGAAAATTAATGTTTATACTGCAATTTCTATACTTCGTTTAAAAATATTAAAGAATAATGTATTTTAGTAAAAATTTCCCGTTAAACAAATTTACTGGAAATTATTTCAGGTACGCACGTTCTAGTACACCTAAGGGCTGCTTAATTCTGCCTAATGAGTACCTGCTTTTACTACACGTTTGAATTATTTGCTGCCTGGTAGCCAAAAGGTGGACAGAAATCCTTCGAGGTAAAACGGTGTTGCTATTGTTCTTCAGCGGGTAAAGATTGTATCCTTTATTACATCGACGGTCCCTTCTAGAGTTTTCTGCTTCAAGTGTTAGAACATTTTTGGTTGTCAGGATCCCTTTTGCGGTGCCATAGCTTCTCCCCAGGCCTTCCAAAACCCTCTTGGCCCCGAAAGGACCTGAGAAGAACGCTGATGCCTGGCAACTGTTGTAAATCAAACCGAAGGCCCTGTCTAGAAACTGACCATTGACTATTTCAGGGATAAAACGCCTCGAATTACCGTTCTCTCTGAAAAGTGACGCATGTTTTCTCTTTCCTCCCTTATGGCATCTGTTTCATCCTTTGCGACGTGCTCTCGATATTGGAAATTATTTCGAAAAACGTCTACTGCTTATAAATATAATTCATTCATGTTATATACATTCATTCTGTCATTCAATTCTGCATCGTTTTCTGACCTGTTCTAATGTTCATTTTCGTTTGACATTGTACGGCGCGACACTCAACCGATTGTGAGTCTGTAAATATCTAATTGTAAGGCAATTAAAATCTGCACTCCTTTTAGAATAAGTTCCTAGTCTACGTGGTGTATTATTGCGTTTCTGCATCTTTTCCGAGACTTCTCCGTCGTTCAGCTGTAAATATAAACTGTATCGATTTTTCGTGAAGAACCTACCTTCTCAAAAATGCCAATAAATGGGGGACCCTCGACAGTGGGCCCAAGCCCAGAGTAACATCTGCGCGTTTTTCCAACAATATCCGCAGAAAATGTTTCTCGCCCGATCATTTCAATTTGTAAACAACAAAAGACATCGGGAGTACTCCTCTGCAGATATAGGTAATTCTAAGCATAGAGTTCGTTTCAAGAATAGTTGTCCTGCTACAGTGACATTGCATATTTAAAATATTCCTGACACGGTATACGATATGGATGTCTGAGTTTCGATGAGATACATATTATTATTATCATTTTCCTTAATTGAGTAACTTAGTTATTTTCTATGTAAAATATTTTAAGTCACCACGAAAGCGCTCTGAAGTCCCTCAAGGGACATGGTGTTGGCAGCATCGTTTTAGCGTTCATAACGTAGGCGGACGCTAGACCGTCCCTGTAAGATTTTCATCTTCTTTTGTAAGACAAGATTTAAGCAAAAGGCCCCCTGTTTATCGGAGAACCGGGCACATACATATATAAAATCCTATGAATCTAAGACGTACTCTCCCAAAAGATGAGGACATATCTTTCCCTTGCTTGATTTTTACTAGATACATGCAATATTGTTCCTTTAAAAAATTTAGGCCAACATTTTATATTAGACTATAGTAAATAATACAATATTTTAAAATATTGACAACGTACTTATGTTTTCACATAAATGTAATCAATCGAGAAAATATGTGGACAGTGAAAGTTTGGTATATGCTTCTTGCAGGAAATGCGGAGTGTATGCCCGAGGTTTTAGGTACCCGCTGGAAAACTGTGTCTTGCATAGAAAACAGAAAGGAAAATAAGTGGCGTCTATTTTTTTGATGTTCTCGTAGATACTACTGTTTAGTCATCTTAGAAAGTTGACGATATTTTTCGATATTTCTCTATCAACTGTTTCCATTATTACTAAAAATCGAAAATTCTATTTCGGAAAATTGAGATTTAGCTTATATATTCGAATTCTCTAGAAATGTTGTATTTAACTTACGAAGCTTTAAATGTTCTGTTCGATCTGTAGTAGTTATAACGGTTCAGTCTTGTGATGAACAAGATATTAGCTGGCATCAAGTAAGGCCACTCACACTTAGCAATACGAGGTCTCAACATTTTTTAATTTCATTTCGAAGAAGTTTTGTATTCCGGATGCCGCAGATTAGGAGGCATTTTATTTTCATCTCCACTGAATAGGCTACAGTGTCAATAGAATCAATGGGGTATATCGCTTTTGAGAACAGATGGGCCCACAGCGGGCGAATGGATGAATTCTCGAAATTGGATAATCTGATTAAAAGAAGATCTGAAAATAAGGAAGTTTTTTTTCCTTTAAGCGCGGGTAGTATTCATATTATGCACGCATGTATGGTATATATATGTATATTTATACATATACGTAAACGAGCGCACACAACGATATGCAAATTCTTTTAATTCTTTAGATGATCATTTTGCTTCAAAATGAATCTTAGTTAGGTGTATTTTTAAAAAATTCTATTTACTATATATATATATATATATATATATATATATATATATATATACACATATTTTTTGCTAAGGAATACTTTGGAGACGATTTCATTTTCGAAGTCGCTTATTTAAGGACAAGTGGCTGTTTTGGATACCGACCTCAAAGATTTTCCAGCGTAATGACTGTTTTGAGGACCATAAAGCGGACTCTCACACCAAATTTGTTTATATTTTTTCAATGTTAGACATCCAGTATTTGTTAGGTTAGGTCAGGTTAGATTAGGAAAGAATTCGTTAGTCGTTTTTTTTTAAACATTAGCTTGCTATTGTGAACGCCCCTTGATTTTTCGTATCTCCAAAGTATCCCTTAGCCAAGTGGCTAAGCAACAATAGCAAGCTAATGTTTTTTTAATTCTTACCTAATCCTAATCTTACCCAATACCATTGGAATTCTTACCTAATCTAACCTAACCTAACCTAACCTAACATAACAAATGCTGGATGTCTAATATTGAAAAAATATAAACAAATTTGGTGTGAGAGTCCGCTTTATGGTCCTCAAGACAGTCATTACGCTGGATAATCTTTGAGGTCGGTACCCAAAACAGCCACTTGTCCTCAAATAAGCGACTTCGTAAATGAAATCGTCTCTAAAGTATTCCTTAGCAAAAAAATATATATATACAGAGTATTCCGAAATTAGCTGACCAACGGGATATGGCGGTGTTCGGGAGACACCACTGATCACGAAAATGACCTTCCTTTTCTCCGGAAGGTCATAGTTTTTAAATAGGAGCAGGTCAAAGTTGACAAATCAAAGCGAGGCGTCAAGAGAAACGTAGGCACCTACGAACTCTGAGTTTTCTTCCCTCGCTTGTGTTTCTCGGTGGCTTGTTTCTTGTTTCCAATAGGTATGATTTCGGCTGACGTCATCCTGCCCGAAGCCACCAAGAAACAAAAGCGAGGGAAGAAAACTCAGAGTTCGTAGGCGCCTACGTTTCTCGTGACGCCTTCCTCTGATTGGTCAACTTTGACCTGCTCCCATTTAAAAACTATGATCTTCCGGAGAAAAAAAGGTCATTTTCGTGATCAGTGGTGCCTCCCGAACACCGCCATACCCCGTTGGTAATGTAATTTCGGAACACTCTGTATATATTATTCGAGTAAATTTCGGTGAATCGTAAAAACACTTGTACATTATATAATAATCAACATATTTATCTTTGAGTACTATGAATATCCTTATGGCGTTAGAACAAATAATGTATATTGTATAAATAGTACAGCCTTTGTAAAATATATTAATTTTAGTGAAAAAAAATATGAAATGGAAAAAAGTAGCAATGGATATTTCTAGTGAGACCAAATTTGAGGGAATTAAATCGAGTAATCGTACTCCCACTCCACTGGTTCTCGTAGATAATTACATACGAGTTCGACTAGATTATCGCCATATGTAACTACTAACCTAACCTAACCTAAATTTTTTCTTATGGGGTTACTTAAGAAAATAAGATTTCCCCAATTGAACATAGATCACCAAACGAACTGAAAATAAGAATAATAGTTGCCTCTCCTAATATTTGTCAAAATACCTTAGCATAGGTCGAAAAGTTATTCAGGAAGCGAATTAGGATGTGTATGATATCCGCGGACGCACATTCAAGCACTTAGGCTTAATTTTAGTTTTTCAACCCTTTTTCTCGGTGACTTTGAACGACCTTAAGTATTTACAGTTATTGAATTTGTCTTCAGGTGGGCTACAAGCGTAGTAGTTCCAAAATGGATCATCATATTTTAAAAAATGGTAGTCACCCACTCTTTAGCAGCACAGCCGTTTGCGCGGCATATTCCATGATCTCGGATGCTACGCCACAATCCTTGTAAACTTCGTGTCACCTGCGGGTTTTGAAAAAAAAGGATCAGTTCCTTTCTTTTAAGAATCCTGTAAAGCCGTCACAGGGACCGTCTTGCAAAAAAAAAGGTTCCTCCCTTAGGAATTTTTGAGCTTGGAATAGTGTAAATCCTACAGAAATGTAATTTTATTTAGAAACTGACTTGCCTAGTGTGAGCATAACTTTTCATAACATTCCACCCTTTTTCTCTACAACGAAAAGTCCGGATGTTCAAACAGGCAGGTATTGATTGTATGGAAATGCTTTTATATTTTTGTAGTGATTACAATTTATTGCAGAAGTGTAATATTTATTTTAATACCTGGATTCATATTTCTACAAATTTTTTAACACAACAGATTTAAGGAATCCAGCTTCTAAAGAAGAGCGTCTAATAAATTGATCAAGCGCTCTATGGTGAGTTTAGAACATTTAAAATTACCATAAGGGGTAAAATTATCAATGGATATAGGTAGACTTTGCGTGTAACAGTTATCTTCTACATGTGCTTGGCTTCGATGGAAAATTTAAATTACGGATATGACGTATTGGGCAGGGACCGAAACGATTGGCGAGGCATCATAATAATTCATGCAGAATATTTTGTGATGAATTCTACAGAGATCTCTTTTAACCTGTATATTATTTGTTACTTTTTTCCTGCCGTCAAATTATGGACAAAATATATGTATTTAAAAATTCATGGCTTCCGAATGGATACCACGTCTAGTTGCAGCGTATTGCCGACGTTTCGCAAACGTTCTAATGTGCACCGTCAGGGCTAAGGAGCTCTGATACTGGTACCGATTGGAGCGTATGCGAAACGTCGGTAATACGCTGAACCTAGACGGGATCAATCTATAATATTCCTGTGGACTCTTATAATAACGGTTTGCCAACTTTCTTGGTGGATATATAACTTTTTTTTTCATTTTTGACTTTCCCCATTGTCTCACTATAGACAATCGTATTCATCGAATAAGAACTTTAAGACTTTTTTCGTTTACCGAATGAAATTGAATGGAGGTCTCGCGGCTCTCAAAAATGGTGAGTGGAAGGGTGCGCGAACTCTGCCCCAGGTAATGGGGGTTGCTGAAACTTTAAGGTCACCTCTAGGGCCGCTAATCCAGCCACAGGTCGTTTCAACCGACAAACTCTGTCTTCTTGGAGAATCTTAGATACATCGTCAGGTTAAGCTGTCAGGAGGTACGACTGTTTCCTATACGTGGTAGTATTTTTCTTTTCGCTACTAAACAGTAGTACTACTATACTGTCATTTTCAAAGATATTTTTAAGACAATATATTATTTACATTGTTACAACGGATTATCTACATTGTTTGAATAGTACTGTAAGAAGTTAAAAAATAATTCCAAGTCTTAATTGAAAAAATTGGTTATTTTTGACATGGAGTCTCATAAAAATTTTATAAATCTTTAAAGAAGTCAAAATACATAACATTAATTCAACACGGTAATTATATCTGGTTTGTGCGATTTAAATTATTTTCCCTGTGTATATCTCATAAACGGAACAGTCGACTTTTTCGAAATTTTGCAACACGCGAAGATTATATACCCTGTAAAACCACATTAAAATTTCGGACTGATTGGTTGGATTTATTTATTCTGATAGTCTCTTTAACCTTCTTAACAAACTTGTGATTTTGACAAAATTAGAAGTAGGTATGTTTAATACACGTATTAACCCAAGAATAGCTATCGTATTTTTTGTAAACGCTGATGACTATCAAGAGTCTCTCAGACTCTCCACTATTCTGGCCGTAGTTATTGGATTTTATTGTCAATTCTTTAAATCAATATGCCAAAGTTTGATAGATAAGAAAGTGTAAGGAAATATTACTTTCGATAAATATTTTCGAAGATGTGGGTCCAGAAAAAGAATACTTTAAAGAAACGTAAAAAAAATGCAAAAGCCCACAGGGTCTCCTAGAGCCTCTATAGGCCCTTACACGAATGATACAATAATATGTATGTATGTACATCATAATGTAAAAAAGGATGCGCAATTTGACCGAGCTATTCTTAACAAGCAAGAACGGCATAATCAGGAGACTATATTATATCACTCGAATAACAGAAGCTAACCATTGAATCATGTAATAAAAGCTATGTATATAAAATACTATAACAAAAGTATAGAATCCCATAAACGAAATGAGGTCGTACTGTTAATAAAATCATGTAAAAATATACCACAGTAAATTTAGACTGAACCAATTACAGTTCACTATAGTAATACTACAATGATCATTAATGGTCATAAACAAGACCTCCGAGAATGTTTAACAGCAGAATAGTTGTACATACATACAAAGTACGCGAAAATGCTCAGAGCGTCGCGTTACTAGTAAAGACGACAATATTACGAGTCTTGAAAGAAGTTTGTATATTCAGGATGAAGGTGCCTGTTGTGGGTAAACCTATATACTGTGCCCGGTTTATGCGAGAGCGTCGCGACGGAGACGTCGTACTACGTAGTTTTGCTCTTGGGGTGACCTTGAAAGCTCCCACGCGATGTCAAGAGAGCTTCGTTCATCGACGCGCATTGCTACCCCTCCGCTTCTCCCACCATTCCATACTCTTCTCCCCTCTTTCTCTTCCTTACCCTCTTCCGCCCTCTTCCATGTCCCTACGCCATCACGCATGGACACGCCAACGCACCCACACCTTCATAGGGTTCACCCCACGTAGAACAAGTCTCCTCACGATCAGCGCCACGATCGTTAAAGCGCCCTGCTAATCTTCTTTCTCTCTCGCTCATGACGAAACGAGAGAGAACTCCGTCCATTCATGAACTCGACCGCGACGCCAATTCCACGGCGACGCTTGCTGACGCTGAATGAATATAATCTGGGTTTCGGATATTTTTGAAGAAACCTCATGCGTTGACTTTATACTCCATACCATTAATTTCTTTATAAATACTGTAATACTAATAATACGATTATAGTAGTAGAGTACCTTTATTAAGTATAAGGGAACCACTGCAAGCTTAAGAATTAGGGATTTATGTTTTGAGATATACCTACATACGTCGCCCATTCATGAGGTTGCGGTGTAAATAAATGTTGCAAGCTCTTATATCCGTCGGCTTTCTCTATAAATTATTTTTGGAGGGTGACTTTGTGCTCTGTAAACTATTGTCTGATTTATATTTAAAAAATGATTTTTCGGCTTTGACAAGAAGCAACGCTGAGTAATTTGGTTGAGATCAGATTGAAATGTCGGAGTGTATATTATGATGGACTAGTCCTGAAGTACTCATCTATTTATGGCAGATTAGGTTACATATATGTAGATGTAGATTTACTATTAGAGTCCATAAACTGTAACCGCGAGTAAATAAATAATTCGAAGATAATAATTTTGCATCGATAGTAACGATCATCTTATATTGTTTTTGAGCTATTCGTGATCATAAATATCTTGCACCAAGAGTCATTGAACTCGTCTAAAGTGTAATTATCATACCATGGAGAAAAAAAGATTTTAATCCAGTAAAAAAATAGATATCACCTTGAAATCTCCCAAACAACTCCATCTATGAAAAAATAGTTACCACCACCCTACGGCCCTCTCTACGCCTATCAAACCTTTGTTAGAAAATTTGTTCCTCTGATCAATAATTTGAGAGATATTTCAGGTGGTATATCAGGCCTCGCCCAGTATAGTATCTAATAAAACATCATGGTTTATAGTAACAATTATAGTTTGAGATGCTAATAAAGTAACATGTGTAGACAGGATAGATATTAACTAAGAATTATCAAGCAAAGATAGAAATGCGGGTCGACACCCTGAGGAGCTGCGTCAGTATAACGAAATCCTATTACATACATACGTGGTAAAATATTCTATAAAAGGTTCCAAGAATATACTTGGGATAGCCAACGTTCCAGGAGTCGCGTTTGAAGGTCGCCTTGAACTATGGAAGGGATTTTGGGGATGGAATGAGAGGGTGCTAGTCCATGCCAGCAAGTAAAAGTGCAATATCTATAGATGCTGTTCGTCATCGAGCGGGGGCTCCATTCATGGTTTCCAAGCGCAGGCGCTCTAACGAGTAGTCGCATGGCGTTGGCGTTACGGGGTCGGGGTAGTTCGTTCAAGGGAGGTTGGAGGTCGTGGGCGATCGAAGGATCATGCAGCATCCCTTTCGTGTTAACATTTTCTAGCATTCTCCCCACTCTCTCTCCTCTCTCTCTCTCTCTCTCTCTCTCTCTCTCTCTCTCTCTCTCTCTTTCTCGTCCTCCCTCTCAGATTCTCACAAATTCTCTCTTACGTTTTAATACACCCATCCTTTTTTTTCTGGTAATCTGATCTGTAATCTGAATTTTTTTCTGATCTCGCAATCAGATAATCCATATACCTACGAGAGTAAGAGAAACGTATGCTAAGAGAGAATGAAAATGATAGGACCGTCGCGGGGCTGATCCTTCAACCCCCTAAAAACAGCCGCCTACGTATCAACCACGTACCACCATCTCCAACAACCCCATGGGATGCAAACGCTCGTGGAATTCCTCATCTAATTCGCTTGCCGTTGAGTAAGAGGAATTCAAAATTGATCTAAAAGATTCTCTGGTAAGATTCACTTGCCCTGTATATTCCCTGGTAAAAGGTTGATAAGTCATAGGTGCATTTCTTGGATCGTGACCTTGAATTTTCTTCATTTGCCTCATATATATCTTTTCTATTGTAGCAACAAACAATACTAAATAATAGCACGATAGTTTAGACAAAATTGTAAATACTTTTACAAGTGCTAAAAATATTCAGAGATAGGGATCCTTTTAATGGTTTTATAAATAGAACGAAGTTTGTGATAACGTTAACGTACGTATCTTTCTACATTCTGTTCCAGAAACAGCAGATCTATATCGACTATTACGTACTATACTTTCTTTGACCTGTATCGAGATTCACATTCGGTAAATAGCAATTCTGTTTATTCGTCGACCCCGGTTCTCGGGCGTTCATCGTAACAATATCTTCTATAATAAATATTGTATTGTACGTAGCTGTATATATTTTACATACAATTCAAAACAATGAGGTATGTACGATCACACACGTAGAAAATTATTGTATATAATTGTTAAACACACGCATCCATAGCGTATAACTCGCTCAAGTATCATAGAGTAACATGTATGTGAATGATATCAGAACAGTCGTAATGAATTCCAAATACATTGCATTTTGTAGGAGCAGATATTCTCGGTCGACTATGATCAACTTCTGTTAACAATTTTATGAAGATTCTTCCCAAAAAGGGATGAATTTTATCACAGAATTTGTATATTTATATAAACAATCGACTGCATACGTGTAACCAGATAAAGAACTGTAATCATTGATGATATTGCTTCGAAGGTTAGTATAATCACCGAAGTATCTCCACCCGAACCTATGATACAAATATGGAATGCCCGAACATAGCTCAATTTCATTATTCCAACCGTTGATGTTTTGCAGTAGTCAGAATATAAACTTTGCGAATATTGGACACTGGAGGGGAACATAAGCGCGGTAGAATTTTACGCATCCTATATACACTATCAAACGAAGGGTGCTACTCTAGGGACTTTATATTAGGCATCCTAGGAATGGGTCTATCCAGGTCTATCCTACACACACAACAGCAGACATAGTAGAGTGGAACTGTAATAGGGTAGGTAAAAGTACGTGTACTGGGGAGGGGCGATTCTGTGTAGGGAGACTTACCGAGTAGAGGTGTTGGGGTGAAAAAGGCCCAGAGTGGGGACGAGAGGCCCGGAGGGGTGGAAAACCTTTAAGCAGAGTGGGAGGCAGCCCATGTCGAATAGCACGACTCAGTTTCAGTACGAACAAGAGAACCGAGAAGAGAAGTTGTCTGTCTTGTTTATCGCTTGTCTTACAAATCGACACGACCCACGCGAGTAGAGTCAACAATAATAATAACAAAACTAAATCGTACGTAAATTATTCTTGTCCTATTTAATTCCCCGCTGTTTTTGATCTCTAGCGGTGTACTGAAAAGAAAGCGTAGTTAAGCGAAACCATATATACACCAAAGTCTATAAGAGTATATTCGCGTTATCTAAATAAAATAAAGATATATTGTATAACAATACGTAATAAAGATTCCTATCGCAATTTCCATAAGTATTGTATAATTGTGAAAGTTATTGGCATTCTTCGACGTGTGTTTGTTTATGCGTGAGATCGTTTATCCAGTGTACATACATTGCAGCACGCTACCGGCCGGCGTGTTATGAAAAGTCCTTTGACAGTTAAAAGGTAATAATTTACTCTGTTTTATATACTGCAAATACAATTTTTGTGATGGTTTGGACAGTACATCATTTTACCAATCAGACTAAAATTTTCATGCAGGCTTATATGTGACGTCACGTATATACTTATAACAAATCACAATACATTAGAATTTATACAATGTCTAGAATTCAGTTTCGATTCCCTTCTAGAACCTAGTGTCACCATTCGAAGTCTCAGAATAAACAGGAAAATGTTCTTCGCACTTTTGAACTTTTTGACAACTCAATTACATGGGATTCAAAATGCAATGGGGTATCCCTTGAATATTTGTTGTTTTTGCTAATTTTGTATGTATTTAAACTTTTCTTGTATTATTATTCACTTTCAAATTAAACTTTTACAGTTAATTCTGATCAGATCAACCCGTCATAGAAAATGGCGAAGGCGACCCATGCGTTATACCTGTATTTGTAATAATTTTGCGTGCATGTAACGTTTTGAATCTGAGCTATTGGGGGCAACTACCCGGTATCTTTTGGACTCTGACGAAAGTGAAAACGAGATCAGTAAACTTTGTTGATGTTTCTATATATATATTATTTGGCAACCCCCTTTTGGTAGAAGAAAGGACTTAGCTCTGTGTAATAAGCAAATAATTTAATCGTAATCGCATTTTAGTTCTGAGTCGAAGCTTGGTTGCGATTTATCCGAATATTAACTGTTTAATAAATTTATTAAACATTTGTGAAATCTGAAATTTTGTGCAGGGCGAGAGAAGATTTAATATTAGAATATTATATACCTTCGTTATACTCTGCAAATCGCGGTAAGGATAACTCCAGTTATCTTGTAAGTTGGTAAGGCATTTAAAATATTGTAAATAATGTTATAGTATTTTATATTGGATATAGAATACAAGAGAAGCTTGTAGCGTTACATTTGATAATTAAAATTGTTTTTTATTTGTTTGGTAAAGAAAGGAAAATTTAGGTATATATATTTTCTTTGACTAATAAATGAAGAATATCGAAATAGATCGAAGCTTTAGGCAATATGGCAATGTAGTGTTGATTCGAAACCATTTCTTAAATGCAGAGTTAGGGCAAAAGAAGAATTCAATGGAAAAGGTCGGATGAGTTGCTAGGCCTACCGTCTCCACGTAACTAATGTGGTATTTAAGTATATATATTTTTATAATGTTAATATTATCCACATTAAGATATAGTGCTATCCTTTTTTCCTTTGCCTTTTTTAATGAATTTTTTCTTCTCTGGAATCATTTTCGATCTTTAGTGAACTAAAAATACTCGAAGAGTTGTACACTCGGCTTCTGTACCCACGCACTCATTTTACGTATCTACCTAGAACCTCAATTCTGTGATATAGCTAAGGTTTCTCCCTTAGAACCTCTGGGATCTTCCAGTTCGCCCTGCGCAGATACGCGTCATGCGTGCTTCACTCACCATCCTTGAATTCCCAATATTCAACCCGGTCGTATTTTCCTTTCGCTATGACCTACCTCACGCGTGGTGAAACGCAGGCAGGTTCTCTGACGGTTTTCCAAGATGCAAGTTGTACGTTTCTCAATTTTATTCTTCTTTCCCCTTCTAAACTTGTTTCTTTGCTATTTTATTTTCTCATTTCTAGCTCTTCCCAATATTTTTCTGCTATTATTCTTCGAAATATCTAAGGTAATATGTATATGGTACTGAGGGGTTTAAATAATTTTGTGCATTTTACAAATAAGTTTTAAGAAGTGTTCCAGTACTTGAATAAAATATTCGTGGTGTTTTCATGGCTGTCAAAGAGATTTCTTTATATTATTTTTCTCTTAAGATCACTTATTCTTGTGTCCTTCAACTTATCTTTAATTTTCCAGACTAGACTCTCAGTACACATGTTTTACCAGTACATACAGTGTTTAGCTTGCAGAGTAGATAAGTTATCGACTACTCACAACGTACAGTGGCGTAATCTATACGTAGGGGTTGGAATAGTCTAGAAGAAGAGATCTCCTTATATTGTATTATTTATATTCTTTGAATAGTAACACTCATAAACATGGTAATTACAGGGAATAGAGAGATTTTATGTATGTCATTCCTCGTTCTGAAAGTTTTAGAATAGGGTAGAGGATTTAATATTTCGTGCACGGGGGAACCTACAATATGATTTGCGGCTTCTCGGAAGCTCAAGCATTTTGAAGACGAAATAAAATTCTTTTCACGCCTCCATTCGAATTTCCGCTTCACAGATGTCACCGTTTGTTCGTGTACTTAAAATTCACGTCTACCATAATTCACTGAAGAGCTGATACGTACAAAATTTTCAAAACGTAGTACGCAGGAATGTTTCCCCTATAAGTGAAATCCTCTGTGCGGTTGCATAGTCACATCTCTTTAGTTAAGCTATTATTGTGCTACTTTTACACCTAATATAGGACACACCCATGACATAGCGAACTTAAACAAAAATGAGAAGAAAGATCATAATAAGAAAAATCGATAATTCCGTAAAGAATTTGATTACTGAATAATAAATGCTATTGGAATTCATACCTTAATGGTTTTCATAAATAAAGTGAAACTGTATATAAATGAGAGGAGGATTCTCTGTAATTGCACATGACTGATATTGAGTAATACGAGGTGAGTTAACAGAAATAATGTTAACCTCTACGCGCTCCTTGAATATAGTATTTGGTAAAAGCAGCTCATGCATCTGGGGATGGATTGGGGATAGTCGAATGAGTAAGCTGAGTGAATTTGGTATTGATTATTGGTTTCAAAAAATTTGAGGGTTTTGGTCTTTCCTCTCTTCGTCTGACTACGTTTCTCCCCCAATCTCTCGTTCCCAAAGATGCGGCAATCCAATGGGGTGATTTTGGATAGAAGTGACGTCCATACAGAAGGTAGTCGCTATGAGAGTGATTCACGGTGAGTCAACTTTTGTTATCCATCATGTTTCTGTTTCCTATTTCCGCAGATCACTTTTGCAAGTTGCATTTGTCAAATGAAAAATTTTTGCCAGTTTGAACTCGCATTGACGCTTTCAATTTTAATTGGCTTGTTTATTATCGCATTCCTCGTCGCACATCGGATTATAAAAATATCTATTTACGATTACATTTGTGTACATACTTCATGATAGATCAGAATAGTCTACCGAAATGGCCGTTAATTGCAAACCGTGTCCCAATTAACATCAGTTGCGGACCTCCAGAAGTCCAGGATTCAGTTTTCCGTCATCATAGAATCCCGTAAGAACGTTGAAAAGCAGCATGGAAGAGCGGTCGAAATAGTAAGAATAGAATAGTTATCGCTCCTAGATAATCGCGTGGGTCCCGGAAAAAAATGGCGCTTGGTAAATTTCTTGAAGGAGAGTGCCGACCTGAGTTTCCAACAAAGTGACCGACGGTTCGTGATTGATGCGTCTCTTGGGAAGGTAGGTTGAGCCTTAGGGCCCCGGTAAAGACGGCTCAGACCCTCCCCATTCTCTCCTTTCTTCTTCCTTCTCGGAAATAGGGCTGTTTTCTCTTTGAGGAACCCTAGTGGCAGCGGTAAGGGCCCAGGATGTATATCTGCCCGACAAATGTTATACACCCGCCTTCCCGCTCCGTCAACCCCCGTGCAAAGGGCCACCGGAAAAACCATCTCTTGAGAGCGGGAGAATGCTTCACGATTGGCGCCTTCTTACTCTCTTTTCCTCTTGTTGTAGTCGTTTAACTATTCGTTTTTTCTCATTCTTGGTACCCTGTATCCTACCTGACCCTGACCCTGACCCTGTCACAGCCACCCCCGTTTACCTCGTCATACTGCATTGCAATATACTCCATTCGGCTTGTCCTCTCAATAGTCCGTGCCTTAACCTGGGACCAGAGCTGGAAACATCCCTTACGCACATTCCCTCTTATGTTAGTTCCATTTATATCTGGTGTCCACGTCCTTACTCTCGTGCATCACAGATGGTAACGACTGTACATAAATTGGAAACTAGACAACAATATTTGATGCTTGATACTTCGTCATTATATTGATACTAACTTGGTACCTCACGAAGAATTGGGATACTGACAATTTATTATTAATTACGTTTAACTGCATAGTATAGTAACGTATCGCTCTTGAAATAATGACTTGGAAATCATCAGAGAAAGATATACTATTGTCTTTAGTCCCTTGTCTCTAATGTTATGTCACGTATATGTCTACCGTAAGAAAGTCATTCGTTTTTCTATAATAAATATATAGGAATAGGCAATTATAGTGATCAGATCGATTTTTTCGGAAATGAAACCAAATATAAAAAGATGTTTTAGACAGAAGTTGTATGGTTTAAAGGGGGACGGAAGATTCTGTTATTGAGTTGCAGGTCGCAGGCCAACTTTCATTTTTTCAATAGGATGATGCAATTTTTCATGCGCAAATCAAATGAGCTATTCAATTTTGAGTCTAAAAGTACAAATACATTAATGACTCAAAATTAGCAAGTGATAAGATAAAGTGAAAAATAAAGAATATCCGTTCTCTACATTACTTGGGATCTATTATCTATTATCCCCCCTCTCTCAACCTCTTCTCACCCCATTCTACAAGGAATTCGGGTCCTAGTGGAGCGCGAAACGCGACGAAATTTAAGCCAAACATCTTTTTAACATCCTTAGCCAGTTAATGGTCCTAGTCAAGTTACGTTTTAAGCCGCATGCACAATGTGCTTCAGGTAAGTAAGTAGGATATTAGAAACGGATATTTTTTCTTACTTTTAAAATAAAAATTAAACTAGATTTAATTGAAACCCTACAACTTCTTTCTGTAACATTTTTTTATATCTGGTTTCGTTTCTGAAAAAATCTACCTATTCACTGTAAATGCCCCACCCTGTATATAGATGCGTGTCCTCTTAGCACTAAGTTTAGTTTAATTTTTGTTTTCATTTCCTTGCATGTGTGATTTAGAAAGCGGGCAGATAGTATCTGATTGATGGACTTCCGTCTGTTTTTATTTCAAATTTCATTATCCAATGCTTGATTTGTACTTTAAATAACAAGAAGATGAATCTTAATGTAACCGGTCACTGTATATGACCGATCGGATATCTACTGACAATAACTACTAGACTAGTCTCATGCTTGATTCTCATTATCATTAGTAGAAGAACGACGAATAAACAATTTTCCAAGAACGTATTATTTTTTTCAATTTTCCATAACTATAGTTATGCTCTTGTTAAAGATAGCGGCTTGTGTATATACACTGTATAGGTACCATGTATTCTCATGAATATTTACTATTGACAAAATGCAGACACGTTTGAGTTTTGAAGCCTGGATAACCCATGGTTTTTTTCCGTTAGTTTTCTTTTCCTAACATTTGGTATTAACATTCAGGATCATATACGGTGTCCTACCATGTTACGCAGGATGCCGGTCCTGGCCATAGGACGCTATTGCGCTCCTCCAGTTGAACCGCATAAGAAACGGGGCCTTTGTATTCTTTCGTATGTATAAGACGAAGGATGCGAATTTTCCCGTTGGTTATTGATTTCTAAATGGAAGCGGAGGGGACCCCATTACTGGATCCCGGGTCCCGCAGGTTTCTTCGTGTACTATACATATATTTTTCTTATTCCACCATGGGACCCAATGTCTACCGACCCGTAAGGCTGTAGCTATATTTATGTTATGGGTGGGTACCTATATATATTCCAATTGTGAGGGTAGATCAGACGGGTTTTTTCCCTACTCCATTTTCTTTTTCTATTTCTTTCTGTCTCTCTGAAGATCAACGCTGCGGTCCTTTAATTTGCATAAGGGTCAATGAGAGACCTTGTAACCAGTTTTGAATAATCATGCTCCGATTCGTGTGTATGTATATATATTATAGTTGAGTCAAGAAGCGGATAGATTTCGGGATGTATTGGCTATCTATAAAATGATGAAAACAAAGTTGTGTTAAGGGAAATACGATGCATCCTGGTGCCATCTTATGGGAGACATAACATTATTTTAGTTTTTTATGTCTCTCTTGAGAATTATCGCGAGGTCCTTTCGTTTTTTTTTTAAATATGTGACAATGACAATGTGCGTCATAAACATTGTAAATAGTATTGGATATAACAAATAAAAAAATCTATAATACATTTGTTTTTATTACAGACCCAAGCATCTAGTAGGATCCGGGACATAATCAATCCTTTCGGAAGCTCTCGAGGCTTGCTGCAGGCTGCACAATGAGTCATGGGAAGAATTATAATCGAGGAGTCAGTCTTGCCAGTCCACCGTTCTACGACCTGGATCTACGCACCCGTGGTACAATGGGGTTCATGAATTCACCGTCCCGTCAGCAACCTAGTCCCGCCAAGATGCCATGGCAGTGCGCTACGAGGTCCGGATATTCCAGCGTCAGTCCTCCGGGAACATCATCCTCGGGTAGTAGTGCAACTTCTCAGTGTTACGGTAGATCACCGGACGATCTCAGTGTCGATAACCTTATAAACAGTCTCCTGCATGCAGTTAACACCGATTGTTTTGCCACATGCGGACCTTGCGACTCCCGTCGTGCACCAGGTTTGACACTTGGTCTCCCCAGGTGTCGTGACTGCACGGATACACCCTGTGACTCCTGCCTAGCCTGCCAGCAGGTACTTATATCGAACATCATCAGTTTGCAAGTAAGAATGCGTTTGTTACATCGCATTTTCTGATATTTTATATGGCTAAATGTTTGCTGACATTATATTCTTTGTAATTCATTTTATTCTAGAACCGCCTTGGTGGAAATCTCCTGCTTGAAAATCCTGGGGGACACTCCAATCCTGTGGAGATTCTCAGCCCTCCATTGGTACATGTTGCCGGATCACCACCACCACCCAGTACGGCGTTCTATTGCGAGATACATCGCGATGCACAGAGATATTATTGTCAAACCTGTAGCCGGCCTCTTTG
This sequence comes from Cephus cinctus, assembly GCF_000341935.2. Lineage (NCBI taxonomy): Eukaryota > Metazoa > Arthropoda > Insecta > Hymenoptera > Cephidae > Cephus > Cephus cinctus. Next base: position 26,170 of record NW_014332890.1, read on the forward strand.
TGGTGATTGTGGTACGCATCATCATCATGGACATATTACTATCCATCTGGTGGAAGCTGTCGAAGGGGCTGCGGTTCAGGCCAATCAAGTTATGAGCGAAGCAAGATTGGGGATAACTGCTTTGAGAGATGATCTCGATGCAGTCCAAGTAAGCATGTTCACCGTAATTTTTAGGATTGCATGGCGTTAACAGTAAGACTATAATACATGGTTATCAAATTGTTAGGTAGCTGCTGAGACATTAGAGCAAAAGGCACGTCAGGCTACGGCTGACGTAATGTTATGCGTGAGAAGAGTAGCTTCTGCTTTGGAAGCAAGAGAGAAAGATTTGCTCGGAAGAATCGAAAAGGCACGATTGCTGAAATTCGCTGCTCTTAAGGCACGTGATGAGGGACTCAGACACGGGATTGCACGACTCTCCAGAGCAATGGATAAATTGGGAGAGTCTATGGAAGCATCAACATTATCAAGCAATCCATTAGACCTGCTGGTTACCAAAGATATGGCTTCTGCTGAGGTAAATGGAATCTTCCACAAGAAAAAATCTTAGCTAAGGATCTGTATTGAATTCCGAGTATGTTTATAAATTTATCATTCTGATCTTAGGTGTTTCAAATTCGTCAGACTCGCCAGAACCTGCCACCGCCAGAAGAAAATTGGATCTCGTTCACAGGTCCTGAAGGAGCTGTAGTACACGCCATCGCAAATCTGGGATCCATCGTTGTGAACAATCCTGGACCAATCGGCGATCGCCGTGCGGTTCGTGGTCGCGGAAGTTCACCTCAAATATATCAGCAACCATCTCAGATGATTCCATTGGGTCCTGTTCCTCGAGGAAGACCAATACCACTGAGTACCTTTCCCGTGACTGTCCGCACTGGTCGTGGAAATGGCAACAAGTTACCAATCAAAGTGATCGGCAATGACGGTGATGCGCGAGAAAATCTCTGCAGACCCTGGGGCGTTGCTTGCGATAAGGACGGAAACATCATCGTCGCGGACAGATCAAATAATCGCATTCAAATCTTCAGACAAGATGGAAGCTTCATTCGGAAGTTTGGTACCCATGGAACAGCACCATGTCAATTCGACAGACCTGCTGGCGTCGCCGTTGACGGTCGACGTCGCATAATCGTCGCAGACAAGGACAATCATCGCATCCAAGTCCTCACTATGGAGGGTCTTTTCCTACTTAGCTTCGGAGAAAAAGGCTGTCGCTGCGGTCAATTCAACTACCCCTGGGACGTCGCCGTAAACTCAGAATGCCAAATTGTCGTATCGGACACGCGAAATCATAGAGTCCAATTATTCAGCGCTGAGGGTATCTTTCTACGTAAGTATGGATACGAGACAACACCAAGTATGTGGAAACATTTCGATTCACCACGTGGAGTCGCTTTTAATCCCGAGGGCAACGTTGTCACAACTGATTTTAATAATCACCGTGTAGTCGTGATTGATTCTGATTTTTTAAACGCTAAAGTCCTCGGATGCGTTAGCGGCGCAAACACATCCGGCAATAGTGGTACTAAACAGTTTCTGAGACCTCAGGGTCTCGTCATTGACGACGAAGGCAACATCATTATTGCCGATTCGAGGAATCATCGTATTCAAATATTTGATTCGGCCGGTACGTTTAAGTGGAAATTTGGCAGCTATGGAAAGGGTCCTGACGAGATGGACCGTCCATCTGGTATCACATTAAGTCCTGATGGCAGAATTGTGGTTGTTGATTTTGGCAATAATCGTGTTCTACTGATCTAATTTCCATATATCAGTATGAATGTGTCATCTTGGATCACACTTGATGTTTCCAATATCACAAAACACGTTTAAGCCTCCATCCACTACTTCAATTATTATCATTACTACACTGAAACTATTACTACTACTACATTATTATTATTATTATTATTATTAACTATTATTATCTTAAAAATTATTTTTATTATTATTACACAAGACTTCTGTTCGAGCGTTTCGAATGCTCGCAGATTCTTGAATTGAAAGGAAAGACCAAATTAACGAGATTATTTCTCTGCATTTTTCTAATGAATGAAAGGACTGACTTGCTTATCACGTTGGCATCTATATTTTCAAAGATACCAACGCGAGACGTTTAAATATTTTTACTTGGTCCATCAACATGGATACGAGCGGTGAAAAATCAATTAGAATATTCCTCACCAATGGCATGAGTTCGGTTTTCGTTGTTTGTTTCCTAAGGTTTTTTTTTTTGTAATTACCCAATAACTATAATTCCTTTCGACAATTCGAGTTAAATCGAAGAACTGACGGTTCATTCGTTCGTTCTTTTGTTTCTTTGTGTGAAAAAAGCGAAACGAAATACACACAATTTTTATCTTTTATTTAAATTTAAATGAAAAAGCCGTTCCAAACGAGACAATTGTCTGAAAGCATGGGATGCGTATTGCTTTTGCTTCCCCTTTATGTGAATTTCTTTTTCATGAATACATAAAAAAGATGGCGCTGTGTACCAAAATTCGATGAATGATCAATAGATCATTGATTAATATTTCATATAATTGATACGCGTAGAGTATAACTTTGCACGTGTTGATTAGGATCAGCAGTTAGGTCCGAGAGATGATTCTCAATTTTTTAAAGACAATGTTTTCATTATAGGTAATATAACTTTAAATACGGCTCCATGGAGCAAAAGATTTGTTTTTGTTCCCTTTTCTTAAATATCTATTTTTCCTTTTAAGTTATCAGAGTGCTAACAAGCTAAATTCTTTTCCTGCTGGCGATTATTATGCTCTTTAAAAAATTTCTTAATCTGGTGCCTCACGTTTAAAATACACTTTCGTTATTTAATTTACTTAATTTTTTTCTAACTTTTCAAGGCAGTTTTCATATATAAATAATTTTTACCCTCTCTTCTCCCAAGCTTTCATTGGTTCATGTTCGTACTTTTCGAATCGATATGATCGTCGATCTAACAATGCGGTCGACGATATCGAAATCGGTTGATTATACCCCCAACGCCCGGGTGATCCTGTGATAACAGTCTAGAACGAGCGAGCGTTGGAATTTTCTGATTAATGTACATGGAAATTATATAGAAAATGAGTCTTCTTATTCATTCGATTGGACGATCTACTATCATATAATAGCGAGACAAATGTGTATGTGAACGCGCAGACGCGCGCGCGCAATTACACACACACACACACACACGCACACACAATTTCTTGATCAAATATTTTTTGGTACGAATAGTCTAAAAAAGAAGGTAGAAAAATTAACAAGAGCCCCCCACCCCTTCCCCTCCTACCGCTGTTACTTAAGTATAGTAGATGTGGGAAAAGCTTGTAATGGCCGAGTCTTTTTACTATTATCGTAACCTGTGTTCTGACATCTTATTTTTTCTTGTCTTATTATTAATGTTATTCTATAATTGATTATCAATTATTCTTCTCACTGCGTATTATCACCTTCGAGATTTATATACTCTGAGGCCGCAAAAAAGGATTAATAAGGGACTTCTATGTGTAGTAATTATTTTATCCCTCTTTCCCCGTTTCGTAAGGGGACTAAAACGCGTATATTAATAATTTAAGGGAGTGATGCACAATTTCCACATCAAAGGGCAAATTGGTGGTGTAGCAATGGTGACAAGGGAGAGAGAAATAGATTGAGAGATATAAGCAGACTTAAGGAATGAATAAAAGAAAAGAGGAAAACGCAGAGGGAGACAGAGAGAGAGAGAGAGAGAGAGAGAGAGAGAGAGAGAGAGAGAGAGAGAGAGAGAGAAAGCGCGCTGTTGTTTCCCCAATGTAAATCCTGCTATGCTATGAAAAACTTGATAGCGCCATTATCATACGATACAAGAATTAACGAAAATTTATTTCAAATGCATGTACACAATTAGTTTTCATTACACGTTATTACATACACGATAAATGTAAATGGCGTGGTGACACGTGGGATACAACGTACACGCTCATTGTTCCATTTGCGCTTTTTATAATATTTTTTATTGTGACGAAACAAAGAGAAATATTGATTGCATCCACACAGTAAGACTGAACCAAGACTGAATAATATGCAAAGTTCTGTTGTATGTTGTCCAACACATTAAAGATGATTGAATGAGAGATGATGAAGATGAAAAAAGAACTATAATAATCATATATAATTGTATATAAGGATCTTTATTAAGGATATTACATGTGGGCCATCCAAGTTGCATTCGTATCTGATGTCCGTTTTCTGGACCTTTTGAGTATATAATAAATAAATAAATAAATATATATATGTGTATATATATATATGTATATGTATATATATATTTATGGTGAGGCTGAGAGTGAAAGAGAGAGTGAGAGATATCGAGACAGAGATTTTGAGAATAGGAGAAAAAACGTATACTTTTGTATGTGAACTTCAACGTGATAATAGCATTTTATTTGTTATTTTCTTTTAATTTTTTTTTGCTTTCTTTTTGGGGAAGTTTTTAAACCGTCAGCTGCTTCGCTACTTTTTAACTATCCTTGGCTGTTTTCCCCTATTTGAGTGAAAGACACGAAATTAGATGATTTACATAACAATCGAAGTTTTTCTTCTATCGAATAGAGGATACTTGAAATTCTCAGACTTAGACGATGCTGTCTTACTATTTCTTTTTTGAAACCTCTATTTTGACAACCTTTTTACATTTTCATATTTGAAACTTGGTTCCGTCCTTTGTTTCATTTCTTCAGCCTTTTTTTATATTGTAGCACTTTCCTCCCTTTGATTTTTTTGAGAGCGAATGCATTGACGGTACCTTAAAGAATTTACCGACATCGAGACGTTTTATTCTCTAATCCAGCTGACACTTCGACAGATTTAAAGTTATTCTCCAATGTCGCACTCTTGTTTTTTACGGTTAGAATTTAAAGATACGCAATGTCTTGCTCAAGAATTACCATTATTATATCATTATTACCCTCCCTCCCCTTCCTTTGTACCTACAGTCAACGTTAACCTAGTCACACTCCAAATAGATTTTTGATAGAAAGTGAAACTAACCACTAACGAGATTTCGTTTATGCTATACGAGATCAGGTATCTTGGTTTCTTCTATTTCTTTTGTGTAACTCACGCGAGGATACTTATGTTTGTCGACGTCTGTATTGCAAAAATATTTCGTTAGTTTTCTATTCGCACACAATTGTTGCACTATTTAATATCAAAAATTTGTTCATAAGGATTCTTCGAGTACTCGAACTTTCCAAAAAGTGTAATGAAAATCACTTTCCACGATTAACGTAAAAGCGACAATGGCGCGATCGTTCATAATAAATCGGTTTCTATTCTAAGTCTTCGTCGTGTCGCCAATCATATACCATAACCTAAAAAGCGAGCCAAATAAATGATCCCTTTTAGTTTTTATTTGACTAACGCTACAGTGGGCGCGTTCGGGGTTTGAATGAAAAAGAAAATACAAATCGTAGACACGATACTCGATATTCCTTATTATGATTTATTTATTTTGTAACGTTCTTAAGTGAGCTTTATCAAGGGCCACATCATAATGTCGATCGATCCAATGAATATAACAATCGACGGATTTCAATGTTTATAATACAAGTTAAATGATTAAAATTTGTATAGTTTCAAGTTCCAAAGCCCGAACGCTGTTCAACGCGTAAGAATTTCGAAAATGTGTGATTTTATACATTCGGACGCATGCGCACATGATACACACGTATACGTAAGCGAACAAAATTTCACACTACTAATGTATGTACACGTGTACATGCACGCACTGTAAGTTTAATTATTACAATCGAAAGGTAGGTGCGTGCGATTACATGTTTAATGATTTTCGTAAAAATTTGGTTAGCGCGCAAAAAATTCTGTGCAACAAGAAGATGGGCAATCAGCGATCACGCGTTATCGGAATGCCTATCACAATGTACAAAGCTAACTTTTAGGTTGGCAAAATTATTAGGAGAGTTTTTCAGTATGATTGAGAGACAGAGAGTGATAGTGAAAGTGAGAGTAAGAGTAAGAATATAAGGTAGATAAGGAGAGACGCGCAAGTTGAAAGCTATCGAAGAAGAGTGCATGTGATATAATTGTAGTAGAGAAATGTTAGCGCGAAAGATAATGGGAAACAAGATAAAGAAGAATGTGAGATAGAATGTAAAGGTAAAAAAACGATAAAAACTAAATGATTGTTGTGTGTACTCGAGGGCAAGAGAATGCAAAAATAATTGAAATGATGAAAACTTTAAAGAGAGAATGAGAGAGAAATCGAAGTAAAAGTAAATCATTGTAATAGTCATTGCATGGTGCATATAATGCTGAAGGAATACGTACGTACATTATATCTATTCGGAGAATTGTGTACGATTCATTAAAAACCGTTTAGCCTGCCTCTAAAACTCGTAATGTTGTAGAAGTAATAAAATTAATTGAGATAACTAGAGTTTATTAATATTAAGGAAAGTCGTCAGCTACCAAAATGATGAAATTATTGTTAAACCGCGAGTCCCTATAAAAGGGCGCACCGGTTTGTTTGCATCGCTTCTTCGTTTCGTGTGAGTGACATAAAAACTCTCTAAAGAATTGGAAAAGGGGAGAAATTATGAAAATAATTTTTAAAAAACACAAAACGAGAGAGAGAGAGAGAGAGAGAGAGAGAGAGAGAGAGAGAGAGAGAGAGAGAGAGTGTAACTGAAGAGTTAAAAAAGGAGGATTTAGGATTATATAAACGGAGTAAACTGAGGATTTAGGATTGTATAAACGGAGTAAACTGAGCAATACAAAGTCGCCACAACAGGTGTGCTACCGTTACGAGCATAAGGGAAGTAAGAGGAGAAGATTTTTTTGTCCTTACTTTTTGATCTTTCTTTTTTTCTTTGTTTGTTACGCAACACCCTCTCACGGTGCGTGATACATATATAATTATATATATCGTGCATATACAGATATTCATATATCCAGCCTCTTGGCTGTGATTATGTTTCCCGATTAGCCACTCTCTTTCTTATTTTATACGTATTAGATAGAAAGATACTGAAGAAGCGGAAGCCACATTGTCGTATCTCTCCCATAATAATAATAACAACCTCAACAATAACAACAAAAATAATAATATTGTTCTCGAGATGAATGTTATAAATAATTTATATGATCGCCAGAGCTTTGTCAATCTTAATGAACAATTGGAATAATCGGGTTGGGACAATGCGACGTGGTAAGTCGTATAATTATTATTGCAACTATTATATTATTATCATTAATAACGCTACCCTGCTGCTTGCTTGTTGTCGTCGTCGTTGTTATTATTATTATTATTATTATTATTTCTATTACATTGATAATTTTATTACTAATGATCGGTCATTATTTACTATTACTCTTATTACAATAATTATATATGTAATATACATTTTAAGGCTAATCGAGTAATCGGTAACTTCGCACATTAACCGATTCATCGCGATTATCGTGCCGCTTTCTTCATGACGCGAGACAAAAAGTTCCTACCGTTTTCTTTAATAACATTTGCGATTATTTATACATGATAATTATAATCACTTTCTTGTAATTGCAATGTGCGCATAAAAGACACTCGATACGCAGATCGAATCATCTAATTATTGTAATATTGTTAAGGTGATAATAAACAAAATCAAATAAAAAGTTAAAAAGGTGCAAAATAAAAATATAACTTACCCCTTTATTTGACTAATCGAATATTTATTCCTATTTGTCGCATAGGGTAATGTTTGTTGTCTTATGAGCGTATCGGTTTGTGTTTCACTGTTAAAGGGGAAATGGAAGAAGTGATTTGTTAGGTGAGTTGTGTCACACGGACGATTCTGGCAGCGAGAAAACGTCGTATCCAAAAGTCACATAATTGGCTATACGAGAACAATTCTGAGTGATACGGTGTAAGGATCGTAGATGTAAAACTTTCCCTGCGTATCTTTTTTTTTTATTTTCATTGGTGGTTTTCTACAACAGTGCGGTAAGTGTCATGTAGATATTGAATAACAAAGGTATTGTCGGGTAGCCATGACAGATACATAGGCTGTCACTTTCGAGATTCAGTTATACATATATTTTCTAACAAATAATTGAATAATTCAATTTTGCGTAATAAAAATAAAACAAAAATAATATGATAGCAAAAGTAGTTTCTATCCCTGACGTACACACTCGGTCCTATAACGGTCGTATCGACTCACCGAAAGCTTTCCGACCCTCGTCGGAGAGGTACAAAAGAAGTCTTAGATCCGATTTTTCTCCCCAATCAATAATTTTGTGTTAAGGTGATCTGGGAAAGGATAAAACATCTATCATAGTCAGTAATTCTTTAATGACAGTTCTAGTAGGGTTTTAAATTACAATTCTGGGTCGTTACGAGCATTGTGCCTCCTACGGAACATTCATTTTCAAGAGAAAGTACTATTTTGTAAAACATTCACAAAAATCCCCTTTTTCACGTCTACAGTAAAAAGAAAGTAACTAAAGTTTCAAAAAAGTTTGCATAAAAGTAACTAGTGTGGTTTATGCATGCGCAGTATTTTTTTCTTATACCTTACTAAAAAAGTGGCACTTTCACCATACTTTACGAGTGTTGTTAAAAAAAGAACTTACGTAATTATTATCTTCCAAATTTGCCGAAATATTTGAGGAAATATGCATTATTAGTTAGGTTACATGTATTACTTGCAATAACAACAATGAATATGAACTCGAAAAAATCGGATAATTTTTGTATTTTTTTTCTAACGTCTTGAATTCGTCATTTTGGTTTTCGGAAATCTGTACTTTAGCGTGATAATGAAAGAACTAGAGAGTAGGCGGTGTGGGGCGAAAGCCCATGCTATTTTAAATTAGCTACTGCGTTGAATACTGTCGAATGTCGACGAATTGACCACGTAAAATTAGCCGTTTAAAAATTACAGTAGATTGTTTATAAAGAATTTTATTCACCGTTTAAAGAATAGGTTGTAATTGCTAAACGACCAACACTACAAAAAACCATGTGGTGAATTCATAGAACAGCTTTCAAGAAACAGCATGAGCTGTAGCCCATTAAAATCGGTTCGAAAATGTACTTCTATGAAAATTAGCATTGATCACTTAATGCTCTAGCAAATACGTTGCTGTTAATGTTCCTCTATGTTAAGGGCACATGCTGTAATACAAATCGTACTACACAACTGTCAATTAACACATTTAACTTTGTAAAATTCATTGTAAAAATGTAGCTGTTATTTGATACTGTGCAGCGCAGTAGCTATGTTAAATATTAATATTTAGAAATGAAATTTTTGAAGTATAAAAACGAAGCTTACTCATGTATTTAGTAACAACCATTTAAAATATTTAATTATTTTTATTACTACGAGTAAAAAATGGAATTGGCAAACGTCATCCTCAATATTTTCCATTTTTCATTGTAACGTTCAGAATAGTCCATTTTATCGTTTAAATATATTTTATTCAATGTCTGAACGTTTTTTTTTCACCGTATAATAACAATATTAACTGTTTCACATAAGAACCTGCGCATAAGCTGCTGATTTTAGAATTAATTTTCTCAAAAACGACATGATAAACTTTTCAAATAATTGTAAGCGTTTTCAATTTTACTGATGAACGCTGGAGGGCGAGAACGCTACATTTACAATGTTCGGAGGTTTGTTTGATCGATAAGGATTCTTGAGTAGTGCGTTACTGATGTAGAATAAGTTGCGCAAGGGGCGACGGGGGGGGGGGAGATATTTTTTATTTCATCAAATGCTCAATAGCACATAGACAGAAATTTCGTTATTCCACTGTTCCCTGAGATGACAGTTTTTTCCTGAAGAGCGTGGTAGTAGCATTTCTGAATATCTTTCTAATTTCTAATCACCGCGGGACACTATTAACCACGTCATGCCACCTAAGAAGAAAAAGGAGCTGCTGGAGCTGCTTCCTCCTGAGTAAGGATATCCTGTGCAGATTTACGTATTTTTTTGTCTTACTGAGTATGACTTGCATTCCTGCATTCGTTAATGAAAGACTGGCGAAAACTTATCTCGTTGCCTTTGGTACATTTTTGAAATGGTTTTTGTATTCTTTTCATGGAAGGCCTGAACCCGATGCTCCCGAGGAAGAGGAGATGCCATTGGCTCAGGTTCCTGTTTCCGTAGTCACCGGACAAATCTTTGGTCCTCGAATTCGTTATATCGATGAAACTGCTGAAGAACAGAGCTCTGATGATGAACCTGAATCTGAGAGTGACGATGAGAGTAGATTCATCAAAGAAGATCTTCCCGAAGTGCCCTCAGAATTTTGGCACATGCAGAAACTTATTAAGTATATGAAAGCAGGTAATCAGACTGCTACCATTGTCTCGCTGTGTCTGCTGAAGGATTATGAGCTTACGTCCAGAGTCAGTGTACTATTTTATAATAAGAATTTATTCATTTGTCGGATTGATAAATGCTTGAGTGTTGCTTTACCGTTTTGTTGAAGATTATTCAACGAGCCATACACGAAATGGGAGGTCTCGAGATCTTGGTGAATCTCTTGGAAACACAGGATATAAAATGTCAGCATGGATCCTTAGCAGTCTTACTGCAGATTACCACATCTTCGGAAATGAGACGCTATGTAATTAATCTTGGTATCATAATGCCACTGATACAGATGATGAAGCACCCTGCTAGGGATCTCCAAGTTCTAGCTGCAGAGACTATGGCGAACATTGCTAAGATGAGAAAGGCCAGGAAGCAGATACGACTACGTGGAGGGATACCATTGATAGTGAGTTCATTTTAGAACATGCGTGAGTGTCTTATGCATTCGCCATCGTATAAAAGAAATGCGTGCTTTCTTGCTTGTTTCCGAAAATCTGTATTCACAATTCCAGACGAATTGCTGGACATTAACCGTTTCAGCGCTGAGTTGTGCGACGTTAAGCGTGTTCTGTGGGTTGCCCAGTTTTTATGACAAAGCGCACGCTGGACTGAATAAGTTTCGATGTAAAATATATTGATTGTACGTGAAGTAATTTTTACAATAATTGCAGAAATCTTAACAGAATCTTTTATTTGATTGAACATTTATAACATTATCGACGTTAAAAGTTGTAAATTATATCTTTTATATTGAAAATTTAATAATTTTGTTTTCTTTGGTAAATCTTGAAGCAGGATTCAATACATAGGTATTTGACAAACGCATGCTTACTATTTTTTTTATCTCTAGGTTTACAAGCATCATTGGTATCGCATATACATATATTTTCATAGTCCAAATTGAATGGTTGCGTGAGAACACATAAATGGGGTCACAGCTCATGATGAACGATTTTTTGGAACCCATGTATGGATTCATAGCGCTGAAAGGGTTAAGTAAATGGAACAGTAACATTTCCAAACGCTCAACAACTCCGATTACAAAACGGAGCATGGGCAAAGATCCGATAATTACGCATCGTATGTTTAAAATAAAAATTCTGGTTAAAGCGTTTGTCCAGACGGGTTGATTAAAATTTACAGAAAAAATCATGTGAATATGGATAGTTTCATGTCCGAATGTCGAATATTTTTAGTTTGAACGTTCCGCATCCGCGAAACTAATTTCTTTGTTATGATAAAATGTTGTACAAGATGCGACCGCATGGTTCAACCGTTTGTATCTTACGGCAAACTATTATACCCCGATATTTTTAGTAAAAATATTAGTTAAAATGTTTTTTGAATTGGTATTTCAATAGATTAACTTGATCTTGTAGTTGGATGTTATGGACGTACCTGATGTCATTCTACAACGGTCACTAGAGGATTTGAATGAAGTTGAGCGGGAGTTGGTGGCTGTTGCTGTTGGCTGTGCTAAAGTAATGGATTCCCTTAGCAGTAGTCCTAAAATTAAAGAAGAATTACGAAGGCATGGTGTGGTATTTCTCATGGCGCGATTCTTACGCTCTCAACATACCCACTTAATAATACCTATGATGGGATCCGTACAACAATGTGCAGATTTGGTATCTAGACTTATGTCAAATTGTGTATCTATTAAAAAATTATTTTTCTATTGAACTATTTGACTTCTTTTAGAAAGCATTTAGATTAGCTTTCGAGCAAATGGGCATAATCACCGACATAGTAAGACATCTTCAGAACGAGGATGTCAAGCTCAAAGAGAATTGTGCGCTGGCGATATTCAAATGTGCACCAAATAAAGTCACCCGCGATATGGTGCGTGAAGCTGGAGGTTTAGATCCACTGTGTAAACTCGCCCAAAGTGAGGAAGTACGTGAAAATAAGCGTCTCCTGGCAGCAGTGACAGGTGCCATCTGGAAATGTGCTATGAGTCCAGAAAATATAACAAGGTTTAACCAGAACAACCTGGTAGCATCTTTGATACCACTCTTGCAGGAGAATGAGGACGAGGATGTTTTGACCAACGTTGTAGGTACTCTTGCAGAATGTTGTCAAGATCCAACAAATCGGGACGTTTTGCGTATTAATAATGGATTACCAATGATGGTACTATTTTTTTTTATTATCTGTTTCGATTTATTTTCCCTTTTTATTTAATCTTCTGCATTCCCTGAGATATTGTGTTTCACTACAGATTCGGCTTCTGAGTGCAACTTATGAGCCTCTTCTAGAAAATCTACCATTGGTTTTCAAGGAGTGCGCAGAGAATGAGCAATGCATGGACATCATCAATGATTCAGATCATATCCAGGATGGTGTACGATTAATCTGGTCGTTGCTTAAACATCCTAGTAATATTATCAAGAGGAATACTTGTCTAGCGCTTGTACCTTGTATCAAGTATGCAAAGGACTCTCCGGAGATGGTTCGGGCCTTCGTTGGCGGTTTAGAGTTGACTGTCAGTCTTCTAGACAGCGACGATACTGAAGTTCTCAGCGCAGTATGTGCCACGATAGCAGAAATAGCCAAAGATCCAGAAAATCTTGGTATATTGACTGATCACGGAGTCGTAAAAATGTTAGCTGGTTTGGTGCAGACCGTAAGTATTTCAATAATGGAAAAACTATTGAAACTTGATAGTGGCCTGTATTAATTTTTTTTGTAGGAAGATGATAATCTACGTGCCAATTTGGCACTAGCTATTGCCCACTGTTGCGAATGGGACCGAAATAATTATGAATTTGGACGGCTTAATGCTGTCGCGCCTCTTGTTAATTACATGATCAGTAAAAATAAGGATGTTCTCAAAGGAGCATGCATTGCCTTCTATCATTTCAGCAAAGAACCACTAAATTGTGTTACTATGCATACTTGTGGTGTTGTTAAGGTAATACAACTTTTTGATAACTGTGTCGAGTACTTTGGCTATAATAGATTTTTATATTGTCTAGCATGTTCTACGATTAGTGAGTTCGGATGATCCTGATGTGCAGATGGCAGCGGCCACGACTACCAGGAATATTCGAAAACTTGCATTGACTGCTGAGAAATTCCATTACAAAGAATTGTAATTATCTTCAATTTAAACATATATATAAACATACAATCCAGTCAGGCAAGCTTAAAAGCGAAAAACATTTAATATAACCATATGCAACACAATTTATATTAGTGCAATTGTATTTTCAAAGAGCGATATATGTATTGTTTATGCAGAAAAATGAACAATAATCAATGAAAGAAACAGTTCTTTTGTAATTACAAATATTCCAAAAAGCTAATTATGCACACAGCTTTTATGATAAACATTCACATCGTTAATCCTAATTTAAATGTCTCAGGACTTGACTTGATTGCCGGAGTATACTTTACGAATTCACTAAATTAATTTTTTCATCAAATACATTTTTTTATAAGTAGAACTATTTATTTACAACAAGAAACTTTAAGTGACTAAATAAACTCGATTTACTTAATAATAAAGAAGGTAAATGAAAAATCTTATTTAATCAATACGTCGAGTATCCTTCAAGAAAAAAACAAGCTTTGAAACATTAAAATCTGATTAACGGTGAATATCTTTAATAAAGAAAAAGTGTACAAAATTAACTATGTGAAAAATTCGTAATTATAAAACAACCGGCTTCATATCCATTGTTATTAAATTTTTTACACGAATAATACATTGTTCTTTGTAAATTCAGTTGTAGCAATATAAATTGTATTAAATGGTCATACTGATATGTTCACTTTTATGCTTGCCTGATTGAACTGTAGGTATACGTAACATTGAATTTTTAGGAATTCGCTTCAGGATATCGATTATCAAAATTGAAGAGAGAAGATGGAACCGATAAAAATATTTTTAAATGAAACGATTTTTGTGCGAATTTTTTTAGTAAATACAAAATCAATGCATAGCAACAGTTCCACCAGGCACTGCTGATCATAATAAGACGCTATTGTGTTTCATAGGTTTTACCATAAGAATCAAAGGCTAACTTTAGTTAGCTTGTTTGAGTTAAAAAGTCGTGCATACATATAATGGGTATGCGAAACTGCAATAAATTATTTTATAGATATCTTTAAATGTTTTTCAGAGTCTTAAGTATATGGAAATGCGCTACGAATGCGTTTATAAATATAATTAAGGTACAATCTATGTTAAGGGCTGGTCAAGTAAACTTAGAAATGCAAAATTCTGCTATTTAAAATTTCATTGTAGAAGCAAATGTAGAAAGACGCAAAGACAAAGATCAAATAAAGATTGTACAATTACAAAAATGTTTTTTGTTTTCTTGGTAAATGCATATATTGGAATAGACGAAAGAAAAATGACACTTATATATAATAATATACAATTTAATTGAAACTACAAAAATTCATTAAACAATAAATTATTATAATATAACAGATACATTATACAATAAGCACATCACTTGAAACATATCTTCATTCAATGATACATCCAATAATTTTCCTATTATAGTTTTAAGTGTTGAAAAATACAGTTTCAAGAACGTCTCGATATATGTGAAATGTTATATAAAATTTGTTATTCTAAAGTTTATGAAGTTTAATAAAAGTAAAAGCATTGTGGTGCATATCAAATTTGCTGCCTTAAACGCTTAAATTATAATACATAATTGAAAGTACATGCTGTTGAGTACTGGATGAAATACTTAATTAGCACCTAGTGCACTTAAGTACTGCAATCAGCAATAAGAGATTATGAAATCACATTTATTAAATTTATTTTAAAAGTATTCCTTATATTGTGTCTATAAGGGATATTAACATCATGCACTTTTGCTTGTTCCTTCTTCAAAACAAACTACCATAAAACAAACACCATGAGTAACATTTTATTATATCAAAGCGAATATTAAAATAAAAATGTATACGCACTTTCTCGATAGACTTTTTCTCTAGCTTTAATACTCACACTTAATTGTTTCATAGGAATGGGCCAAAAAAGCTATCTGATACCTTTTTTTCTTTAAATCTCATCCAAACGAAGTATTGAATTTAATTTTATATCAACTCAAGTCTTTTTATATTACCAGACAATGTACTTCTTTATTTTCGTTTTATTCTTTCTTCTCATTTGCTAGTACATTCGTGGTCACTTTGATTGCTAAAAATGATATAGAATAGTACAAATAAAATATAGCAAGATATTAATCTATTAAATTAATACATGATAATATTTACCAGTTTGACGAGCATTTGTTATAAAAGTATCCAAATTTGGTTGGTACTGTAAGAATTTTGGGCGGATGACACGATGATATAAAATCAAGGAACCATTGTAGTCTATAGGTACCATCAACCAAACATAGAAGAGGCACTGGAAAATAGAATACCGTCATTGCAGGCTACTTGTTTGTTTGTTTGTAGAGTTTAATATTTATATAAAAAAATACCTTAAGAAGCCAGTATACTGGAAGCCAGTATACAATATAATCTACAAAGAATTCTGCTATAGTAAAAGTGGCGAAAACAACCCAGTAAGTGAGCCACTTTGTATCATCATCCTTTTGTGGAGTCTCTAAAGCTTTCATAGAACAGTACGCAGGATATATAAATCCAATAATGTTACACACAAGTTGTTGTCCAATTCCAACAACCAGATAAAATGCTAGAAATCCAACAGCCACTGAAAATCATTCAATACAAAATATTTATATAAGAACTTATTCACTCCGTTGTAAAAAAAAAAAAAAAGATTTAGGATAAGAAATTTATTTAATAAAAATAAGTTTGAATTATGATAACTTGCAAAAGTATATGTAAATAATTAATTAAAATATAGCATATTTTGGCAAGCTATGTTTATTACCATATTTAGTTAATAATCACATTGATTCTTGATGTTCTGCCATAATTTAAAAAGACTGAAGAGAGCTAGACCAAGCTTTTGATAAAACAACTATATGATCTTTAAGATTTAGGATGTACCACAGTAAAACATTTATCAGTAATTTTTTTAATCAAGAAATTAAAAGATTAGAGTATCATAAAATCAAAAAGAATAAACTGGCTTATCAGTCATCTGTTTTAAGTAATAGAATTTTTAAAAACATCAACCCAAGATAACATACAAAATTATTATAATTTAGTTAATAATATGACAATACCAAATTGCTCTTGTTAAAGCTAAAATTAATAGTACAACATCAATTATAAAAGATTTTAACAAATTCTGTAAAGATGTATCAAATAAAGATCACAAGATCAATTGCACAATGATCAATTAATATTTAACTAAAGATTAAATCCATAATCTACACATCTGATTTATTAATGTGGCAGAAAGGAGCAAACTTAAATAAATCCTAACCTATAAAGGATGGAATACATTATAATGTCTCTTAGCTAGTGTTCTATTACACAAAGAATCCACAGGACTTTGAAAAAGTTTTCTTTTAAAAATTTTGAAATAAATCAATAAAATTACTCATTAACCATGTAAAAATTAAATATTAAATATTTGTACTAAGTGATTTGCATAATTTTACAAATAAATTGAACAAACTTGCTGGATAAAAGTGAAGCGAGGAAAAAACAAGATTTGTATTATATAACCAAATGTTCCTAAATCACCAGCAAAGAGTAACCAAAGTTCCATAACTAAAATTGACTAAATCGTTTTTATAATTTAATAAATGCATTTCCTTAACTCCAGTAGCATAATTACATGCTACATAAAATAATGTAGGGTTATCAGCGCAGATGCATCTGGTTTTACTAAAGTTATAACAAATTTAATGGTTTATTTGTGAATTTTTTTTATACCAATATTATATCAGACAATCTACCGATACTATATCATATTTATACTAAAATTAAACTGACTGAAATATGCCGAATTTATACCAAGTACTACATTCACTTCCTATCGTATTTACATATGTCAGATATGCATATAAGAGATCTGCATCTATAGAATACTAAAAATATACCGAAAAATCACAGTAAATAACGGTATGAACAGACGCGCTAAGGTGCTATATCACACAAGAAATAAAGTGAGAAATGACGAGCTTAACCTAACTCACCAAGAAAAATATAAAGACGATTGACGCCCGTCTTTTCCTCCGCCATTGAGAAATAGCCAGTCCATGGCTTAGACTCATCTTTTAAAGCCTTTTCAAGCGATTCTTTAACAGCTGTAATTCTTGCCATTTTCAGAAATTTTGGAAAATGTACGCAAATTCTTCACTACAACTAAAGGTGTGTTCCAAAATTCACTTCAGGTATAGTTGCGTCGGGTAAACTGCAGTATACGACTCCAAACTGAAGTTGGCTGCTAGTGACTTAGATTTTTAACGTAGCGCCATCTATCAAATGTAATGCGAATTGCATAGAATAGTGGCGCCTCCTGATGGGAAAAAAGAGCAACTATCTTTAAAAATTTGAAACGAATATATTTTTACTGTTATCATATATATTATCTTGTTATAAAAATATATTTTCACAAAATATGATCTAGTAATCGCAATATTCCATGTTTGGAGATTTGTTTCGTTTAATTTTCGTGCTACGCCACACAGGTTTGCACCTATTATGTATACATATATTTTGATAAGAAGATATTACATATTTTTATATTAAATATGTGTATATTTAATTGATGAATAATATTATTTAAAAATATAAGAATGTATAAGTGCAAGCTCGTGATTGTACATTGAGCATTGAATTTGATCTACTGCTTCGAGATTTTTTTCTACAATGTATCGTTTGCTTTCGTAAAACATGTAGAAGCATGATTTTCGTTAGTAGCTCGCAAAGCGTGTAATACAAGTGTTCTATTATTTCTTTTGTTTAAATTGGATTGTGTGCGATCGATTGCAATGGTGATACGGTTCGTAGATTTGTTCAAACTAGATGAGAAACCTTCTATTGAGGTAATCACCTTTGCACAAAGATTTGGACTCATAGCTCAGACTTTCAAGTGTCCAGTGTGCGATAAGGACATGATTCTATGCACTGCTGAATTTTTTTCGGACAAATATGGTTGGCAATGTCGTAGTTGCAAAACAACGAGATCAGTGAAAACTGGTTCGTTTTTTGGCAAATCGAAGTTATCAATGATCAAAATTTTACAATTGACATATTTTTGGATTCATAAGTACACCCAGATTCTGGCTCAGTGGGAATTTCAATGTTCCCCGCACACGACGGTCGACTGGTACTATTTCTGTCGGTTATGGTTAATTTTTTTTCTAATAGGCGGCGTGACTATTCCATGCGATTCACATTATATCCGGCAGATGGCGTTACCTCAAAAAACCTAAGTCACTAGCAGCCAACTTCAGTTCGGAGTCGTATACTGCAGTTTTACCGGTTGCGTCTAGCTGTTTTCACTTTCTAAGGGCTCATTCAGACCGAAAGCAGCGGGAAGCGAGAAGCGAGCAGCAAGCAACTTGAAACTTTAGAATAGACTGGTACCTCTTTCCAACGTACATACGTGTAGGCTATTGTGATTGGTCATGATGTTAAATTGTAACAAAGGAGACTACATGCATGTAACATGCAACGAGGCTATACCACGGGCTATACACATTTCGTCTGATGCCGAATTCAAAATTTATTTCAAACATGAACTATGACGTGAAGTAGGGTTGCCATAATCTTTTTACTATGTCGCTGCTACGGAAAGTTGAACGTTGATCAACTTTCCAAAATCGCAGTCCAGGCATTGGAATCTGCTTAGTAATGAAGTCATGTTTTAAGAAAAATTATGTATTATTACTTTTAATGTAGTATACTTGACTCTATATACGTAATTAAGGTAAATAACTTATTTCTTCATGCTTTCATACGACTACCTAATATAAAAAGGTAGAAAATGTAGTTTCGCGGCCAAGATTCCGCTGCTCGCTTCCCGCTTCCCGCTGCTTTCGGTCTGAATGAGCCCTAAAGCCCGTTTTCTTCAATGCGGTTCAATGCGTAAAGTCCGTTTATCTTCAAAATACAAGT
This sequence comes from Cephus cinctus, assembly GCF_000341935.2. NCBI lineage: Eukaryota > Metazoa > Arthropoda > Insecta > Hymenoptera > Cephidae > Cephus > Cephus cinctus. The sequence goes on from NW_014332890.1 coordinate 45,561, forward strand.
AGCTGATTGGCTAATAGCAGAGTTAAATCAATTTATGCATTAAACTTTGTCGAAGAAAGCGGGCGCTTGAGTTTCATAATTGAAAAAATTTTTATCGTTTGTTTGTCATTTGTAGGTATTTGTAGGATTAATCAAAACGTTTGTCGGTTAACGGTTTATTTAAAAATAAAAATAAAAATTTGCATTAAGCTGGCCGTAATTTTTTTATTTTTTACCTAACTTTGTTTTTCACGTGGCTAATCGATGCGAAATTGTTTGCAGGGCACAGATAATCCAATTAGTATGTTTGTCGGATCGTTATTTCAATAAAATAAGCAAAAAACGTATTTGGTGAATTTTATGTGGAACGGTCATATGATTGCAATTAAATTACGAAAACTTATGAAAATTTTTGTACTTTAGTGGTTTTTGCAAATAAGACATTTTTCTGCCAAAATATTTTCTTGCAGACATCAATTATCGCTGCCGGCACCGGGGACGATCCAGTCATTTACATTTATTTTTCGCACCAGTTACCGACAAACGTTCTAATTACTTAATTTGTAACCTACAAACGATTTTGAATCGATTAAGTACTAATTAAATAAACATTTATCATTAATTACGATTTTTGCGGTCAATTTCCCGTGGTCATATGACTGTCCCGCGTAAAATGCGTATTTTATTGAAATATCCCTGCTTAAAAAATATGATAGAAAACGATTTTTAAAAAATCGTTTTATATAAAAAGAAGCAGATCAATTGTTTATCGTTTCTAATAGGTTTATTGCATATTATATAGGATGACTTTATGCATGACACGACAAATTGATCGCTAGTTAACTGTATTAAGAATGCATTGTACATAAATTCTCAACCAAAAGATTGATTTCGTTGAGTATCTTGCGATAAGGGAAAAATTTGACAAAAATCAGCGTTTTGGAGATATAATACTTTTTTTTATCGGAAAAAATAGAGACTTCATTTTATATGAAAGTTTTCTATCGAATATGTAAATTAATTTTTTAAATTCATTTATTAGTAACTTTTTGGCATTTTTATTAAAAATAAACATTCTTCCTATCTTCGAAGACATCGATTTTTTTCAGTTTTTATTCTCGTGTCAAAACACTCAAATTCGAATCAAATCAGATTCTTGATGGGAAATGTACGTGCAATGCATCCTTAAATTCGCGATAATTGTCGCGATAAATGGGAAAACCATTTGTTATTAAGCCATGTAAGAAGGTTATCGTTTATTTCATATTCTTCCCTAATAAGTTGGTGACAATAGAAAACGATTCGATTTCTATCACGCATTTTCATATTAATACATATAAAAATATGATTCATATACATAGAATCATGTAGCATCATATACGTAATAGAACGTGAATTTCATATTACCATAGATAGACGTACTGCTTATATGAAAATACATATAGTATAGATTAGATAGTATAGATTAAATTTTTTCAGATTACATTAGATAGAAACTCTATTAACTTGATGTAGATAGGACTGATAGAAAACGATTGAAATCGGCAATTAGTTTTATCGTATCTTATCGAATTCTATCGTATTTTTTAAGCAGGGATACACTAGAATTCTACACGCAGCTAAGCTAAAATGTACGCACGATTAATTTTCAGACGTTAAGGATTGAAAATATACACTTCTTTTAACAGATGCTATATTGATTGTAGACACATTTGAGGTACGCCAGAAAAGAAAGAATAATAGCCGTTTTCTTCGACGCGGTTCAATGCACAAATCGGTTTAACTGTGCTGTTAGCCAATCAGCAGATAGTTCTATTTTGATGATAAACGCAGTGTATATATTGAACCGCACTGAAGAAAATGAGCTTAGGATTTCGTCTACAACAGAACATGGTTCGTAGCCGTTTGTCGTACGTCTTTGTACTAGAAACCAATCAGAATTATTGGCTTAGTTACCACCGTGCAGAGTTTAAACAGAGTCAAGCAGCCCTATTGGTCAATGCCATTCAACCCCTATATGTGATTGGTTTACTCTGTTTAAACTCTGCACGGTGGAAACTAACGCTATGTTTAGACGACCGTCTTAAACTGATTAGTCAATACTGGCCAAATACCACCAAATGACCACCAATCGATTGGTAAAAAGAAAAACGTCAAAAGTTGAAGCGGGAGGGGGGCTAAGTTAATGCTAAAAAGTTGTATGGATTTGAAAGTAACCGAAAACCACCAAACGTTTTGAATGGACTACCAAATCCCACCAAACGACCACCAATCGATTGGTAAAAAGAAAAATGTCGAAGCCAAGTGGGGGGGCTAACTTTGCGGAGCTCAGATTCACGGAGGTCTGTTTTTGGAGGTCTCAATTTTACTCTCGTTTCGGCGCGCCACCTTAGCGGAGGGCCCTCGAAGCAGTTCCACATTTTTGATTGGTCAAGTATATATAGTAATACTACGCGTGAGAATCTCGAGTTGTGTTTTGGCGCGTCGACGCGCCACCTGAACGAGACTCTCGAACTAGTTCCATGTTTTTGATTGGTCGAATGAATTCGTGTGTTCCTCGAGATCCACGATTTTAAACCGGGTGAACACTCAAATAGGGAGACTAGTATCCACCTTTTCTTAGTGCATATTATATAAACCGTAGTAATGAGGTAGTAAATTCTGCCGATGTTAATTCCCTTAATATCCATATGAAGCTTTGTAAATAATAGAGTGAGCAAATAAAACTTTAAACAAACCCTCGAACGTAGGTAACTACAGACATATAAATTTTCTAATTTATACAGGGTGTCGCAAAATTACCTGACCAACGGGGTATGGCGGTGTTCGGGAGGCACCACTGATCACGAAAATGACCTTCCTTTTGTCCGGAAGGTCATATTTTTTAACTGGGAGCAGGTTAAAGTTGACCAATCAGAGCGAGGCGTCCCGAGAAACGTATTCACCCACGAACTCTATGTTTTCTTCCCTCGCTTTTGTTTCTCGGTAGCTTGTGTCTTGTTTCCCATAGGCATGTCTTCAGCTGATGTCATCCTGCCCGAAGCCACCGAGAAACAAAAGCGAGGGAAGAAAACTCAGAGTTCGTAGGTGCCTACCTTTCTCTTGACGCTTCGCTCTGATTGGTCAACTTTGACCTGCTCCCATTTAAAAATTATGACCGGTAAAACTGCAGTATACGACTCCGAACTGAAGTTGGCTGCTAGTGATTTACACAGGTGCTTTCCATTTACACGACTTCTGTGTCGACTTGTGTCAACTGGTGTCGACTCATGTCGACTCTCGAAAACGAATAAATGGAACACAGATACTCTCGTAAACTCACCACTCTAGCAAAGTCTTCCCGAGTCGACTTGTGTTGCCGACACACGGCGACACAAATCAAATGGAAAGCACTTTTGGCGACACAAGTCGACTTGTGTCAACTTGTGTTAGTAAATGGAAAGCACCCAACGTGGTGACGATAGGGAAGTGCCCAGACCTGTATACAAGATCGTGGTCGCAACAAGTGAGGCTGCCGACTTCTATCAGCTATGGATTATCATATATGATGAACATGCATTAGGCGAGTTGGCAACGATTCAGCTTCGTAATCGTAAGGTGCCGAGTTTGCGTCTAGAAACGGAAACTTTTTTTTCTTCATTTCTTTTTTGTTTAATTTTTTTGAACCTGGTGTTGCATGGCTCGCATGGGAGGGCAAAGTTAAAAAATAATGCAGTCCTAAACAAACCACACACGAAATGAAGCATGTGTAGTTCAAAACATTGCATATGCAGTTTTATAACAAATACTTGATGGAATGACATATGCGCCTTGCTAGAGACTTCATTGTTTTCCATTTGTCAAATAAAACACATGAAACTCGGGGATGAACTATACCAATTTATTGCATGTATACGATGTAATATAATACAATATTTATAGACTAATATAATCATATATTTAATGAATCTTAAATTAACTAGGTGAACAAATAAGCATAGTTGATAATTAAGAAAAAAAAAGGGTTGAGACGTGAGTTCCGAACTTGAGACTCTCGGCCGTTAATCCAGCACCAAGCACGTGTGCCATCAAGTCATTGTGGTATATCATTTAGCAAACTTATATTTCTGTAGTTACCCACGTTCGAGGGTTTGTTTAAAGTTTTATTTGCTCACTCTATTTACAAAGCTTCATATGGATATTAAGGGAATTAACATCGGCAGAATTTATTAAATTAATATGCAGTAAGAAAGGGTGGATTCAAGTCTCCCTATTTGAGTGTTCACCCAGTTTAAAATCGTGGATCTCGAGGAACACATGAATTCATTCGACCAATCAAAAACGTGGAACTAGTTTGAGAGTCTCGTTCAGGTGGCGCGTCGACGCGCTAAAACACAGCTCCAGATTATCACGCGTAGTATTACTATATATACACGACCAATCAAAAACGTGGAACTGCTTCGAGGGCCCTCCGCTGAGGTGGCGCGCCGAAACCAGAGAAAAATTGAGACCATCAAAAACAGGCTCATTGGCAATCTCCCTACTCATCTCTGGTCCCTGACTACGTTTACACGGCGGCTTGAACAGATTTACGCTTCGTTTTCTTCGACGCGGTTCAATGCATAAACTCGGCTTAACTGTGCTATTAGCCAATCAGATACTTGTATTTTGAAAATAAACGTAGTTTATACATTGAAGCGCGCAGAAGATAACAGGCCTTAAAGTACGTTTACACGGCGGCTTGAACAGATTTACGCTTCGTTTTCTTCGACGCGGTTCAATGCATAAACTCGGCTTAACTGTGCTATTAGCCAATCAGATACTTGTATTTTGAAAATAAACGTAGTTTATACATTGAAGCGCGCAGAAGATAACAGGCCTTAAAGTACGTTTACACGGCGGCTTGAACAGATTTACGCTTCGTTTTCTTCGACGCGGTTCAATGCATAAACTCGGCTTAACTGTGCTATTAGCCAATCAGATACTTGTATTTTGAAAATAAACGTAGTTTATACATTGAAGCGCGCAGAAGATAACAGGCCTTAAAGTACGTTTACACGGCGGTCTGGAACCGGTTTAGTTAATGCTGATCTAAAGGAATTGACCAATCCTGAATTGGCCAAGTGTGTTCGAAAATGAACCGAGGCAACGATGTTCGCGCACTCTCGGCTGATCTTAGAACGCAGCTGTCATAGGTGTGTTCGCAATCATAATGTTCACGTTGCAATCGAGCTAAGTGAAAATCAAATTTTATTTATTATTTAAAGATGCTTTAATTAAATAAAACACTAATTGTGGAGCAATTGGGAGCAAATCGGGAGCAATTACTTCATCAAGAAATTCATATGAAAATCTGCTCGGTTGTTTGGAATTTCAATAAAAATGAAAATTTTCTGTTTTAATGAATATTTATTAATCACTGCATAGTAGCATTGGAGCAATTACGGAAACATATAGAACATTTAAGGAGCAATTTTTTAAGCATTATAAACATACAAATGTTGATTTTCCCGCGCTAACTTCGCGACGGTGGGACCTACGCTTCCATGTAATATATGTTCTCTGCCAGTACTAATGTCGATGCACGGGACCTACTCTTCCAGGGGGGGGGGGGGGGCGTAGCCCAGTGGAAAATCGGCACTAACCGCAGCGCCTCTGGTGTCCAGCTCGGGCATGTCAGACACTAAACATGTGGAGATCAAGTTCTAAAGTGTCGATAGCTCAGGTTTGTTTTAAATTTCCGCATTAAATAAGTTTCAATACAGGGGGGGGGGCCGTAGCCCAGTGGATAGGATAGCGGATTCACGACCGAAAGGTTGGAGGTTCGCGCCTAGCTTCCAGCGGCATTCACCAATGGGTTTTTATATGAAAACTTAAGTGAGTATTTATACGAGGGCGGCCGTAGCCCAGTGGATAAGGTAGCGGATTCACGACCGAAAGGTTGGAGGTTCGCGTCTAGCTTCCAGCGCCATTCACCAATGGGTTTTCATATGAAAACTTAAGTGCGTATTTATACGGATTTCGCCCAACACTGTTCGGATTCAGTGTATAAACTTTTTAGGCCCCCTCACGCTGAGTTGAATAAGGCCCGTCTCGCAAGGTACATCGCCATCTATTGTCAAACTTCCAACCTTAATTATTACGACCACTTACTGGCATATGTCCCCCATTGGGGATACAGCCATAAGGAAAGGAAGGAAACAGGCTACCTGTCAATGTTCGTCGTGCCCTTTTGTCAGTTTTCAATGATTTTCTCACAGACTCCGTACTACCAGAGAGCTGGAGCCAGTTTCTCGTTTTTTTCATTTCAAAATCAACTCCCGGTAAATTCCGGCCCATAGCCCTTGCTTCATGTATGTTAAAACTTTTTGAACGTCTCATCCTCGCTAGGCTCTCATGGTGGGCTGAACACCATTCACTTATCCCATCCTCGCAGTTCGGTTTTCGCAAGGCCAGATCTACTACGGATAATCTGGCACTATTGTCATCTGAAGTGTACAACGGTTTCGCTGAGGGCGAATATACGGTTGCAGTGTTCCTCGATATTTTAGGCGCTTAGGATAATCTGGTACTATTGTCATCTGAAGTGTACAACGGTTTCGCTGAGGGCGAATATACGGTTGCAGTGTTCCTCGATATTTTAGGCGCTTTCGACAAGGTCATTCCCTCCATCTTAATTAGTAAATTATGTTCTATAGGTATACCCGAACCCATTTGTCGTATTATTTATAATATTATCTCAGAAAGGAACGTCTTCTTCAAGATCAATGGTAACCTGACTGGCTCCAGGTCTGCTCACAAAGGCTTGCCACAAGGACTTACCCTTAGTCCCATCCTCTTTTCTTTATATATCAGGGAACTCAATAACTACCTTCATCCGAATTGTATTTCCACGCAATATGCTGACGATGCTCTCATCCTCTCGAAATCCAAAAACTTAGCCGACTGTCTCAATGCAGTTCAATCTAGTGTTACTTCCATCTGCCAATACTTGGAAAGTTTAGGATTATACATCTCTCCATCTAAAACAAAATTAGTTATATTTTCTAAAAGAAGACGAGACTTCAACGACCATCATATCAGGATAGGCTCTGACCGCTCTGATATATGCTTCCAATGAGGCCACGTATCTAGGTTTGATCTTTGATAGGAAATTAACTTGGAACTCTCACCTTAGAAAAACCATTAAGAGATGCAATAGATCACTTAACATCTTCAAAGCCCTTAGGTCCACATGGTGGGGTGCGCACCCCTCAACCCTTCTCCTCCTATACAAATCACTAATCAGAAGCGTCTTAGAGTATGGCTGTCGGGCTCTCCTTCTCCTCGATGGTAATCTACTTACGAAACTTAATCGAGTTCAATACAGTGCTCTCCGTCTTAGCCTGGGACTTAGGATATCTATTCCAATCCGTGCGCTTCTCGCTGAAACAAAAGAACCACCTCTACTTATCCGTTTCAACCTCTTAGCGAAGAAATATATCTTAAAATGTTTCTCGCACTCTGCCCATCCTGTTACTCATCTTCTCTCGAATCTATTGTACCTCCCCTACAATGGCAAAACTTACCAGATCAAACATCATTTCATCCTCTATAAAGCCTTTGTCTCTGTCCGTAATTACAGTAAAGTTATCTATAACTCCCCCCATCCTCTCCCTTACCACTTTGACTATGAACTACAACACTTCGCTCCAAGTATTAGTCTAATGGAAGGTCTCTCCATCCAAAGCTCAAAAAATCCGAGTAAAGAGTTCGATAAATGCTTCAGTGAAATCTTTCATTTGGCACACACCTTCTATACTGATGGCTCGAAAAATCCGGATGGCCCTTTTACAGGTTTTAGCGTCTACTGCCCGTCTCTCAATATATGTTTTCAAGCCAAAATAGCTACTCAAGCCTCGATATTTTCGGCGGAAGCCCTTGCAATTTATCATGCAACAAATTTTATCCTAGACAAGAAAATAGCAACGTCAATTATTTTTTCAGACTCAAAAAGTGTCTTGAAAGCCCTGCAGTAATTTAATCTGGACGAATCTCACTCGTATTTCATATACTTGATCAAACAAAATCTAAGACAGGCCTCTTTAAACGAGCAGTCTATCCGTCTTTTTTGGATTCCGGGTCACTCGAATCTTCAAGGAAACGACACGGTTGATGTTCTCGCCAAAAAAGCTATCACAAACGGTACATTCTTAAACCACAGTCTTCCATATACTGACCTACTACCCGTTGTATCAAACTGGGCATCAGAAGCCTGCTTAGCATTCTACTCGAATCATCAGGATCTAAAGGGACTTTTTTACTTTAATCACTGCTATTCTACAGCTAAAACGCCTTGGTTCGCACACTCCAATTTAAGTCGCTCTGTTATAACCGTTTTCACCAGAATCAGAGTCAATCACCACTACTTGGCCGAAAGTCTCCATGGCAAAGGCATTTTGTGCTCCGATCGATGTCCATGTGGCAGGGGCTCCGAAACGGTTGACCATGTCCTGTGGCATTGTCGCCGTTTCTCACACCTCAGGCCTAAACTACTCCTTTCTATCCGCAAAGCCAAGCTCCCTGTTACGTACTCTATTGCTTCTTACCTAAGTCGCATGCACCCTAAATTTCTCGAATCAGTACACAACTTTCTCACCAATGCTAACATATCTATTTAAAACTACGTTCTACAAGCTCTAGATAAACAATTCAGTCTATTACTAACCTTGTTGTCCTCGTCGGCTCCACACTTACTATCCATCCCAATAACATTATCTCCTTGCTCCGTTATCTATCTCCTTATTGGCTCCCTGCATGAATTACTTCCTCATTGGGGGATTTGTGAGCCCTCGGGCTCTGGCTGGCTGGATCTCCTCGGTGATTGGCCACCGAGGTGATCCTTTCTCTTTTTCAGATCGCCGTGGGATACTCGCGCTAAATACCCCATAGAAACGCTCCATTTTGTAATAATCTTGTGGCCGCTTGTAAGGGACTAGGGTCCTAACTAGTGCCAACATACATAAAAGAAGAAGAAGAAGAAAGGAAGGGGAGGAAGGCCTTCGTGTAACCTAAAAATTTTAATAGTTTAATTGTACATTAATATTTGATATTTAAAAAAGTATTGTAACGTAAAAAATCGTATGGAACAAAGAAAAAATGAATGTTAGCTCCCATTCTAATCCTGCTCTTAGAATTGAAATAGGGAATACCCTTCTGTGCATAAATGACTTAGCGATAAAGATGTAAGGTTTATATGATCAGAAAGTCTATAAACCATTTTCTGTTATAAATGTTGAGATTCTAATATTTTTATGTAATTATTTCAGAAAGCAGGAGCTGGAAGAAATAAATAATATGGTAAAGTCTGAAGGTAAACTTTATGCTGCAATGAATATAACAAATATAACACTTGGTAAAATTGCTCAGGATTTACAAATCAACACCGATGAAATATTTAAATGTATAGAAAACGATAAAGAGCAGTCAACTGAATTCTCTACCAGAGCTCATTGCAGAAAGGATTAAAATTGTTGTGCAGTTGAATTAATTGGCTTGTATGAGTCATTTTAACAATAATCATGTTTCCATAAGAGAGTCCAATATGCCATAGTATCGAACAATTTATATTTTTTTAAACAATTTTATTACCCATCCAAAAATATAATAAGTATAGTGCTTCTTATATTTACAATAAAAGTGCTTGCATGATTGAAATAAAAGCTAAAAAATGTGAATACAATATACATTCCATTTTAGAATACTATTTACATATATGTATGATGTTTTGTATTTGAAAGTAATAAACAGATATGATTTTAAAATATTCAATTATATGCTTCAAAGTTTGGGTTCAGTTAGCCAACTAAATTTTTGCTCTTTACGATCAGCTTGTGGATCTATCATAATATTAATTATAGAAGGACTATCTTTAATCTGAAAAGAAACATATGACTCAAAATTAATTTCAAATTTTATTATTCTCGTATATATTTACCTTCAAAGCACCCTTAAAAGCTTGATGTATTTCTGGAACTGTGGTGCAAAAATATCCTTTCCTATTAAACATTTCCATCATTTTTTCATAACGTGTGCCAGATGTCAATGAAAATGCTGGAGTCCTAAAACCAAAGAATACAACTTAAAGCATTATGAACTTCAAAAATACAAAATACATAATTTTGATATAACATACACTTGCGTTGCTTCCCCGGTAGCTTGAATTTGTCTAAAAGTTTCTTCATCCAAACCCCCATAGATGCCATTATTATTAATAATTACCAAAATAATTGGTAACTTGTATCTGAAATTTAGCAATACATATATAAATGAATATTCCCAAAAAATAAAAATTTTGTGTTGCAAGATTAAGACTCTGATATTACCTAAACATAGTTTCGATTTCCATTCCTGAAAAGCCGAACGCACTATCGCCCTCGACGCAAATCACTCTCTTACCAGGGAAATTATCTTTGCAATAAAGTGCTGCTGCTATTGCAAAACCTGGACCAACTCCCATGGTACCAAACGTACCTGCATCTAAGCGATGACGAGGTTTCTCATTCAGAAGAATCGTACGGCTAATATCCATGGTGTTCGCTCCCTCCGCGCATATAATACAATCTGATAAGTTAAAAAAATAAAAGTATTGCTTTAAGGCAAGAAGTAGTATTGAATACTCACCAGCTGGTAGAACTGCTTGAATACTTTTAAAGGTAGCATAGTAATTCAGTGGAGACGAAGAGTCCGATGCCATTCTCTGTGCGCAAAATAATAATTCTGGTTACTGTATACGGTTATTCATGATCGATTTCATACTAGGATAATTACTTCAATCACTTCTTTATTCTGTTGGCTCTTAGCAGTAAGCTCTTTCCACCATGGCGTATTTTTTGAAAACACGAATCTGCGATCTCTTAAAGCTTTCGTTAATAATTCAACGGTTGGTTTTAAATCGGCTTGAATTCCGACAGCCGAGGTTACAGAATTGTGCAATTCTTCGGCACAAATATCTACCTGCAAAAGTGTTTTCATACACAAATTTGTTGTTTTTACTCATATTTATATATAACCAACCTGGATAACTTTAACATTAGTCTGGAATCTAGGGGCTTTACCAAAATGAAGCATCCAATTGAGCCGAGCTCCAAGTAATAAAATAACATCAGACTTTTGCAGAGCAAGTGTTCTGGCGCTTGCTACACTATTTTTATGTGAATCAGCAACAACACCTTTACCCATAGGTGTTGGAAGAAATGGCAAATCTGTTGCTGATACTAAGTCCCGAACTTGTGCTTCCGCCTTAGCATAAGCTGCGCCTATTTAGAAACGATATTTATTACAATATTAATTCATCTTGGAAAAACTTCTGCAGTGATGTATATTCATTTGTTTTGATATACTTCCACCAAACTAATGAACGTTACGAATGGATTGTATTTATATCAATCATATATCAATACGACTTTATTCAACAAACCTTTACCGACGATAATCAATGGCTTCTTGGCCTTCACAAGAATTCCTGCAGCTTGTTCTATAAGATCATTTTGTGGATAAATCAACGGTGGTGGTGGACATAATAAGACGTTATATATTTTGCTTTCATCAATTTTTTGTGTTAATAATGTAGCTGGTAAATCTAAGTAGGCCGCTCCTGTACAATTAATAAAATTATGGATGCGAATTAAGATGCAGAATGCAAAATATAATCGGGTGATACAATTTCAATATTTTGCGAACAAAATATTTGTAACAGATACCATAATAATATGAAGGTGAAGGTTAGCAAATTTTTTGAAGGCCTTACCGGGTCTTCCATAGGTACAAAGTCGAACTGCGTTTTCTACGTGCAATGGTATAAGAGCAGCTGTTGGTGGTCTGGCTGCATATTTACAGTAAGGTCGACTCGCATTAACCTGAGGAAACTCTTGGAATCCACCGAGTCCTTCGTGATCCAACGAAGTAGATCCTCCCAAAACTAGCACGGGCCTAAAAAATATTATGCACTATGTATGGACGAACTATAATTAATTATTGATGTGCATACCAGCAATTAATTTGTGCATTGGCCATACCCCCAATAACATGAAGAAGGCCGGGTCCCGATACACAGAGCACAACGGCGGGTTTTCCTATCATTAGATGGAAATTTTCATAATTTTCACATAGTTTTAATAATACATAAATACTTTTATGAATGATTTTAGAATGATATAAAACAATACAGATACCAGTTAGATATCCATATCCTTGTGCTGCATAACATGCTGCTTGTTCATTACGAAACCCTAAATACTGCAAACCAGCGACTTGCATCGATAACGCCAGTTCTATGACTGGATGACCCATAATGCCAAAAACATAAGTCAACCCCTAGAAAGAAAATGATAAAAATATTTTAGAAAGTAGTATATGCTATGTAGATCAATAAGGTCGATCATAAAATTGACTTGAATAATTAATATTAGCATATCATACATATCGGAGGAAATGCTTACAAGGTATCTCTGGTACAAAGATAAATATTGTCATTGTGGTGCAAAGTAAAATTCTATACAGCGACTGATATTATTTAAATATTTCGAATTTAAACAATTTTGAACGTATCCGGTAATATTTCCGGGAATCATCGTTATCATCTAATCTCGTCATGTAACATAATAAAATCATACGTTCTTTACGTAGTTAGATTATCAATCACGCGATTGTTACGAAACCATACAAGGTAAGAAAAGAAATATATATTTTGGAATAATGGTGCAACTGAGACAACAAATACGAATATGCGCCCCGTTAGCTAGTATAGTTTGCATTGCGCATTGATATATGTATAGTCATTTTTACTGATAGTAAATACAATAATATTTTTGAAGATTATTAGAAATATAATCAAATTATTTTTAAATGTTCATTCTTTAAATTATTGCTAATATATATTACGTGCAATAACCCAGATAGCACAAATTATGACTATGTTGACAAGACATCTTCAGAAAGTCTTATGTCATGAGTTTTGACGTTTGCTTTAGGTATATGAAAGACGTTTTTTTTTTTAATATAAGACGTCAAAACCCATGACATAGAACTTGACAATGTTTTGCGGACGCCTTCTTAATTTGTGCTATCTAGGAGGTTAGAGTTTTCAACAGATAATACGTGTGAATTGACAACACTACACTTTATCGTGCACCATAACCTTAAATGCAGTAATAAAGGAAATTCTTTATATAGTCGAGTACAGTTAAATTGAATCCTAGTAGTTCATACACAAACTCCAATTTTTCAGAGATCTTTTATTTCAATTTTTAAGAAAAAAAGTTTTTCCTAAAAACTGTGTGGTATTGAAGAAATTTGTCATGAAATCTTCTAGTTAGAATATTAAAAACAATAAGAATTCGATTAGAAATACCTGTTGCTTGAGGGATTCGGCAACTATTTGATTTCCAGTTTTTTCGCCCATTTCTGACCTTTCCCTTTTGTAAAATGCACCTTTAGAGTCTCAGGTTTGAAGAATACGCCTGTCCGCTTCAGCTACAACAATGTTGAACTTTGATATTGACTGTGTGAATCTTCTATTTACGTCTTTTATCGATTGAGGGTTTTCATCAAAATAAAAATATATCTAAGATTTATTTTATATAGACATTTTTTTAACAACCACGTAATTCCGCCTAGCTCATGTAACTGAATAATGATACTTTTTCTTTGGCAATTTATAATGCACCTAAGTATGTATGATAACGAATGCGTATTATTTTTATATGCTTCATCATCAATCAATTATTCAGATAAGTATTATTAATTTAAATTGGTAGATAATGGTAAAGGTCATAAGAGAATGTATAATAAAGAGTCCTCACACAATTTTGCATATTCCATATGTCGATAAATTTTATATACATATTTTTCAAGAAGTATATCTTTTGCTTTAGTTCCTATATGTTATAGATAGTAAAAATTTTGTATCTATTCCATAACCTCATTATGGTTAACGGGATAATGATTAATTTCAATATTCCAATATTTTATTTGATTTTATAGTCGATACAACAGTGTATGGGTATTTGTCAAATGTTTTATCTTTGCAGTCGGTAACGGTAGATTTCTTGTGCTAAGATATCAACATAAGAAAAAAATTGATGGATTCTAAGCAAAAAAAAAGTGTTGCACGCAAATTCTTAGAATTTGGTTTATTGACGGACTGAATTCTTGTCAATTATGACCTACGTCATTGAAAGATATCCCGAAACGTTATAAGTTTTCAAATACATTTTACGGGCTTGCCATTGAAAATAGACGACACTGTCGCTAAGAATTATTGAATTCTATAATGAGCATGATTTCGAAATTAGTTAAATGTGACAAAACCTATGACGAAACTCATATTTGTTATTCAGCATGTAATTTCTTTCTTCTTTAAAATTATCAGGCCTGTTCTAATCAGATTCTAAGTTAAATGACTTACACCATCGTCTTGAAATAGGAACTGGTATGATAACGGAAAGGCCAACGCGCGAGTTCTTTGAAATTGATGTATCAGGGATGTACAGAATGTTTACGAAAGTGCAATCAAATTCTTAGAAAAATAACTGTTTTTAAGCAAAACTGAAAGCATTAATAGATCTTTAAAATATCTTTTTATAGATCATTGATAATCTTGGCCACCCAATGTTAAGTAGGAAACCCTCTTGAAACTTTTCTTCGAATATTGACAATGAATTTGCTTTATGGTAGTTATAGACTTCACTACAGTCCTGTACGATATTTAAATTTGAAAAGCTTAGCCGGAACAGACAATTAAAAAATCTGGCTATGAATCACCAAGTACCTATCAAGTTCTTAGACATGGTATTGGATAAAAGAATAATTGTAACGGTATGTTGGGACTTTTACTAGAATTGTGTTGTCAGCTAGGCCCGACTGAGATATTTTAAGGAGGAAAAGCCTTTCAGTTTTGGGTACTGGGGTAATTGCCACTAATAAACCAACCTAACGGTTGTAGCGCTCAGTTCTACCGATTTCACATAAACTGAAAGTAATAATTCATCTCTTAGAATTGCCTTGAAACTATAGTTCTACATTATTATATTACTAATATATTGCACGATAAAATGCTTTAAATAAATATAATAATTTTTACAAATATTTCGTTTTCTTTGCAGTTTATGTATTATACACCAGTCACAGTGCACAGACGTATAACAATGTTTATGCGTATTTAAAGCTGTGCTATGAAACTGATTCTAAAATATTGAAATATAACATACGCATACATTATTATCTAGTCTACATTTCGTTATTTTGCCAAAAGATTGGTATTCTCTCATTCTACAATGATGAAAAATCGGATGCTCTTCGATTACATCTATCCAGAGTCTTTATCCAAAAAATAATACAAATAAACGAAGTAGTACACGGGGATTTGATAAGTTCGAAATTACTGTACACTTTTCTGATATTACTCTTGATTATTATTATTAATTTATCACCGATTAAAACTCCCCGGATTAAGTAATGGAACGATGGTATGTTGAATTATATAACTTTTTCCATAAATTCCTTTTGCCGTGTGATTAAAAGTTAGGAATTTTTCATTTGTTCATCAGATTTCCTCCGATACAAATTAAAAGGTAATACTAGGCGGATAAGAGTTAATACGGCTACATTTGGAATATTTGCAACTGTACTAATTCTTATCTGCATGTTGGTTCGCTAGCAGCCGGGGCTGCAATTAAAAAAGAGCTCGTAAAATGTTATCGTCCTAGTACCATGCATATCTAATAGTATTACCTCTAAGGAATATTTAACTGAAAATTTGCTACTGAAATTTACGGGGAATTTCTAATAAGCAGTTACATTGTCTTGAGGTATCAGCAACACCTTCAGGGCGCTATATAACGGAATATTATAATGTCTAGCAAAACTGATTAAAACAACCCTTAACATCTTAGTGTATATTTTTATATACCTACTCTATCTGTAATCATTTTTCCTGTCAATTATTTTTGGAATTTCTGGACAAAACTTTTAAGGGTTCGTAATTGAAAATGGAAAGTACTGAGTGGATTAAAAATGGTATACAATGTTCAGGTAGTAATCCCATATACATAATGTTGTACCGTTAGCGACTAGTATCCCCTTTGCAAGGAATATGACGTCAAACGTTTATCCGTTTTGGGCCTCAGAAAATTCCCACTTAAGGGAAGAGTACCCTTACATCCCTCCTATTGTAGATAAACTCCAGTATAAATATACAAAACGGGGACTCGATATCGCTAGTCGACCACCATCTTTCATTGCGCTGTGATCGTTGCAAAATGAGTGTTCAATGATTATTGCTGAGAAATCGACGACAAATGAACATTCGATGTGTTACTGTGATTTGAAAGGAAGAGAACAACAATGACCATTTTGGAGCGATATTGTAAGGCGCTTTATCCGAGTAAGTAGGTTTTCTATTTTTTGAAGATTCATTGAATTCATTCAATAAAGCATGACCAACAATTGATATAGAAAGATAACAATTTCTTAAGTGAATGCAAGAAATGTTAAAGGTGTGCGTATGAAATGTGTTTGTGGTATTTTATTTTTAACAGGAGAGTTTCAACTTAAAAAAATTTCATTGTTGAATATTTTGGTGGATAAAATATTGATCTACCTTTACATGTCCAATTTGTGTTAGTTCGCGTGTGACATGGAAAATACTTATGAGTTCACGAATGTTCTTATCGAAAATATTTTCATTCTCTAGTGTTCCTTTTAACAATTGTGTTTGAATCTTAAATAATATACTTTCGATTATATTACTTTATACTTTATATTATAGATCACTAGTCATTAATTTTTACTACTACACTTAAAAGTTGAAAATATTTAAAAGAAAATAGCAGACGAATTAAGATCGTCACTATCGACGTACCCTTTAACGCCATTAAGTTCGTTATATATTTTTGGCTACTTGGCGACCTTGAAAAGTTGAGTACGATTGTTGCAAGATTCATCTGGCATTTATAACGTGTATTTGGCCTATCACGACGGTAACAATTATTTGGATTCTTGAATTTTTAAACGCTTTCCATTATCATTGTCATATAATAATATAATCACGTATACAATGGATTATAATGTTGAATATATCGTTAGTATAGTACATAAAAACTGCTGAAAAAAAATGTAAGCATGTACGATCTTGCACTCAATACAATTTGAAAGTAATGAACGTTTAAGCTTATATTGTCATTCGTTATTACACTTTTCTTTTAATAGTTTAAACGTTAACGGTGTGATACCCATACATTAAATCTACAAGCCCATAAGAGTCATTAAAAAAAACCAAATACGTAAATGAAATAACTTTAGATATATATAGACAATATGTAAATATCTAGAAAATATATAAATGATTTTGTGGTGTTAAATAAAATCTACAGATCTGCATGTCCGTGCGCCTCCTACAATAGCCACACTTAAAAAACTGTGTATAACTTTTACACGCATGATCTTAGGATCCCGTGAATTTACACGAATATTCTGTACACCCAGACGAATAGAACGTACTATGATTTTTCCCGTTGACGGCCTTTATTAGTGACAAAAAAAATTACAAACTTGCCATTGTACCGAGCGTAGCTCGTATACGTACAGTCGCGTACAGTCGCATTCAGAACCTATTGCTCGCCGCGCGGCTCCGTCTGCCAGGTCCGTCTACCAGTTTCAGCGTCATCAGCTCTGCCACTATGCTGTGATTTCCACAAATCAGAGTCGCAGTCCGCAGGCTTAAGCACAATAGAGTTTATCCATACACGGCTATATCTACGCGCAACGAAAGACGCATGCGCAGAGATAGGAAAATCGAGAGTGAGAACTGAAGGGGAACTTAAAATTTAAGAGGTAGCACGGTCTCGACTGATTAAAAAATGCAAGATTCCACTGTACTTCCAAAGTAACCACCAAGGAGATTTTAATAATGGCGACCAGCGTCATGAGACTTCATGCTTGATAGCTATTGGGCATAGTGGGTACGAAATATATGTTGGGTGTTTTTCTTTTGGGATATAAGTTGGCAGATTTAAACATACTCGCGACACAATTTCTCCTTTATTCAACTTCTTTATTCTACTAATGTTAAACAGGTAGGATTTCATCGTTTAAAGAAAGCATACTCGTGTCAGAGTGTCGTTAAAAGAAAAACACCTGTTTTCGTGTGTTTGTGTAGCTAAAAATGTTCTTAATTAGTTCCGCGTTTGGAAAAATAATTAAGCAAGACCGCATGGAATATGTGAGAGCGTCTTATTGTTTTTTGACAACGGCGAATGTACCAGATGCCACCGTATGCTTTCGTGCGATCCTACCTATTTGCCCCAATATTTAGTAATGTCAAAACTTGCGTATCATTTTCATAATCTTTTGATCGATCTTAGAGTTGATACTAAGGTACAAAGTGTACGTTTTTGGAAAGAAAACCTTAGGGGAAAATAGATTCAAATCCAAATAAAATTCTCACGTGCATTTCCCATTAGGTGCAATGTATATGACGTCACACTTCACATGTTTATATTTATTAGAACTACTCAGCAAACACAATGTAACAATGTACATATGTAACATGCATATTACTTATAAAGGCCATTATATAATGCAATATAATAAAAAAAAAAAAGGAATAAGAAATAAGCAATAAGATCTTCATTTGATATTTATGTAATTCCATTGGATCCTCCAATCAAGAAGGAGAAAATCGTTTTTAAAACCGAGCGTTTACTAAGTCTCTACGATTTTTATGACGTCTTGGACATAGCAACGATACGGAAGCGGTTGCTAGGGTCTTTAAGGACTTCACGGAGCACGAAACGTGATGAGTAACATCGAGCATGCTCCGTTCCGTAATTTATAACGGCTTACGTTAAAAATACGTAGCAACGATACGGAAGTAGTTGCTAGGGTCGCTAAGGATTTGACGGAGCACGAAACGTCATTGTCAAATGTCATTACCTGTCACCTGTCATTATCTGTCAATATATAAATATAAAAAAAAATGTGTATGCGTTTATTCATACAGATAAGTAAATCATTACTTCATTTTTAAAGTCACGATGACTTTTATCGTAGAGAAATTTCATTTCTCTAACGATATTGATAATAACCTCGTCTATAGAGCTGGTAATGACAGGTGACAGGTAATGACATTTGACAATGACGTTTCGTGCTCCGTCAAATCCTTAGCGACCCTAGCAACTACTTCCGTATCGTTGCTACGTATTTTTAACGTAAGCCGTTATAAATTACGGAACGGAGCATGCAACGTTTCGTGCTCTGTCAAATCTTTAGCGACCCTAGCAACCCGCTTCCGTATCGTTGCTATGTCCAAGACGTCATAAAAATCGTAGAGACTTAGTAAACGCTCGGTTTTAAAAACGATTTTCTCCTTCTTGATTGGAAGATCCAATGGAATTACGTAAATATCAAATGAAGATCTTATTGCTTATTTCTTATTTCTTATTATATTGCATTGTAGAATGGCCTAAGTAATGGCCATTTACTTATCTTACATACATAACGTCAGCGTAACAACGCTGTTATATAGATGTTATGAAAATGAGTGGGAAATTAGAAATAACATGCACATTTAAAATGTAATATTGTGCTTGCTACGTAGACAGTGAAGTTGCTGCATTATTTGTTACATAAGGTGGCCGATCTGGTACTATGTCACAGTTTAAACTCAACGAATAACATTTGAGTTGAGAAAATGCTCCAGGTGCCCTAAAAAGAATTCAAACAATCTCATTCACACCTGAACAATCAGTCGATTTAAAAGTTTTTTAAAAGCGTGATAAGAAATCGCGTTTGTGAAGGTGGTTTTCATCGTCTAACGTAATTGAATTCTATATTTTGAACATCTTTGTCATTTTTGCTCTGAAACAACACACGTAGTATTAATTTTCGATAAAATTTTGCTGTTGGCATGGCAATATCTGTATTTATTTCTTAAAAAATATCGGACAGTCCAACAAGATATTTTGCAAGGCAATCATCTTTTTTTCACTCAGAAGCAAAGGT
Organism: Cephus cinctus; assembly: GCF_000341935.2. Taxonomy (NCBI): domain Eukaryota; kingdom Metazoa; phylum Arthropoda; class Insecta; order Hymenoptera; family Cephidae; genus Cephus; species Cephus cinctus. The sequence continues at coordinate 65,559 of NW_014332890.1, forward strand.
ATTTCCTAAAAAAAGTTTCAGATCTGCGTAGCGGAATGTTTTGGAAATTATTACGTTAGTAATGTATTTCTAAGAATTTTTAAAAAGACAGAAATAACCTATCCTTATATTGTGGAAGGCAGGCTTAAACGAATATTTTGGATGTCATGAGAATGTCATAAAAAAGCTCGCCAACCGTGATGTACAAACAGAAAAAAAATAGTTGAATATATGTTTGCAGAATGGATTCCCACACGAGTTGTGATATGTGTAATGCTATTCATCAACTGTTGGACCAGTTACATGTTACGATTACAAATGCCAATTTTGGCAGTGCCAATGATCATCAGCCAATCTGAGAACAGCACTTCTGGTGCTTGCGTACAAGACGACGATAGTTCCAACAGAAAACGGCGATTTCTGGATGACGATAATTATCTCTATACATGGATTACCAATGAGAAAGATTCCATACACCTTAAACGATTATCCAGGGCATCTGATAATAAAGCTCTGGAAATTGAACCTAGAGCATATTTGTTCTCAGGGGAGCCTTTCGACTGGTCGCCAGAGGTCAGGGGTCAACTAATAGCAGCGTACAGTTATGGAAATGTTCCCGGTAATTTCATCGGTGGTATTATGGCACTAAAATTAGGGCCCAAGAGGGCTGTTCTATGGACCGCGCTGTTGGCCGCTTTAATCTCTCTAGTGAGTTTATCTTAAATTTTTCTATTGTATTGTTTACCTTCTTGGTTCTTGGTACTGACCATATGAAATTCAGAGTTTCAACATTTGTTCAATTATTTTAAGATCACTCCTCTTCTGGCGCATGCTCATTGGGGAGTTTTACTGATGTCACGGGTGATCATAGGCTTTACGGGAGGTGTGACTTTTCCTGCGTGTCACACGATGGTAGCAAAATGGGCTCCGCCTGATGAAAAACAGCGTTTCATTTGGTCTTTGCTTGGAGGTACTTTTGGCACGATGCTTACCTACCCCATGATTGCTGGTATAGCAGGTGATATCAATTGGGAAATGGGATGGTATTTGCCATCATTATTGATGTTTGTCTGGATTGGTTTTTGGGCATTACTAGCGTATGATACACCAAATGAACATCCAGGTATTTCGACCAAAGAGAAGGAATATATATTAAAGTAAATACAATTTCTTTCAGTTTTTTTTTTCGCATTTTATCTTGATGTATAGGTATAATCATTACTTAATTATAGTTCTCAAATGGGAATAGTGCGACAGGAAAAACCAACTTTAAAGCAAACACCCGTAAAGCAGATATTCACATCAATTCCATTTTGGAGTCTAATAATGTGCCACTTTGGAAATCTTTTCCTACTATTCTTTTATCAAAATGCGATGATGCTCTATTTGACAAAAGCTCTGGGTTTTAAACTTGCAAAAGGTGGTGCTATAGCATCTTTGCCATGGGCTGGTCGAATGTTATTTGGCTTTTTCTTCAGTTGGGCTGGCGATACAATAAAAAAACGTAAACTCATCTCTATCACAGCATTGAGAAAAGGAGCAACTATATTTTGTAAGTACATTAAAAATGTCGATGATAAAATTATGAGAATCCCAATGATGTTTCTCGGATGTCCTATGGAGGTCCTATGAACGAATGGATATCTTGAGGACATCCCACGGATATGCTTTGTTGTGTGGGATAAGATCACGTTGCATCTTTTCCTTCGTGTCTTTTTAGAAAATATTACATTTTTGCATAAGTATTGACGTTTAACGAACACAGAGTAACGGTTACATTTTTCCATTTTTATAATTTTCTACTAAGGGATATAATAAATTCTAGACAACACGAAATTTAAAAAGATCTTTTAGAGATTTCATATTGAGGCTAATTTTATGAATTATGTACGTAAAAATCCATTAAGGAACTCTAAAAGATATCTTTTGTGGCAAAATAATAACCACGTTTCTATTTATATTTGGAATTGCGAAAAAAAATTAAGTAAGGATAAAATTAAGTAAACGTAATTACATGTATATCATTGTGTTAAGGTATTACTACGGTAAACTCAAAACCGCGTAATCGAGCTGAAATTTGTTTTACGTCTAATTTGTATAGCAGTACATCTCTCTACAAATTTTTAACACGATTCACTCATCAGTTTCCGAGTATTTCCGAGTTAATGTCAGGACTCGTAACACGTATTCCCTATACCTGGCCAATAAAACGCGCATGGTTTTTTTTATTGCATTTGACTCGTCCGCGTAATTCCGATGAAAAACTAGTATGTGGCAAAGGAGAAAATTAGGAATTTTTTAGATTTTTAGTCAGAACTTTTTACTCATCGGATTTATTGATAGACATGAAAGAAGTTCGATATTTATTACCAAATCTCTCGTAAGACGGCTAGACAAAAGAGCGTCACGGCAACATTGCGTTTGAGACTGTATTCGGTGTATATACGTATACACTACTACATCCAATGTACATTAGTGTGTGCCTATCGATGCAGGGATGGGCGTGTGTGAGTGAACTGTACCAGTTCAAAAGTTGACGCTGGATTGTTCAAATCTTACATTGAAACTTTTGTTATTTTTCGGTCCGTAGTAATACCTTAATCTGTCGCCAACGTTCTTTATATATGCTTAAAAGTTTTGCAATTTGCGAAAGAACTCTTTTCGACTTTTGAATTATATCGTTTTAACCAGTTCTAATATCACCGCATAAGAATTCTTTAACTGCTCAATTTGAATAATTTATGATTAACTTTTTAGACATCTTGTTCAGAATTGAAAAATGTAATGATTTTTTTAATGTCTGGGATAGCTACGTACGTCAGGTGTTTTATAACTCTTATATCCTTGAATAAGGAAACTCTGAATAAGATTCCTCATATGTAACCGTTACTTTCTGTGCGTTGCACGTATGTGGACATCATGGAATTGTAATAATACTTGACGTATTTTTTGTATATATATTTCAGCCCATCTAATACCCGGTATTTGCCTTATTGCGGTTGGCTATTTGGGCTGCTCCTTTGTTTGGGCAAATTTCTTTTTGGTTCTTGCGCTTGGATTTAATGGTGCTGCCAGTATTTCGAATCTTTCGAATAATCAAGACCTGTCGCCAAATTTTGCTGGTTTTCTTTACGGAATCATGAACACGATAGGCTGTACCACTGGAATGATAATTCCACCTATGGTAGAAGCCATCGCTGGCAGATACGGAGTAAGTATACTTGAATCACATATGTTTAATGTTTAACATTATTGTGTTTGCAATTGACACATTACAAACTGATGACGAGATATCTTGCGTTTCGTATTCCACCGTTAGAGGACAATGACGAGATATCTCGCATTTACTATTTAACAAAAATATACCAGGCTACTGGCTATAGTTATAGCAATTAAATGTCTGGTCCGCAATGTGTTAACACGATCCATTATCGATTTATAATATCGTATTTAATTGGAAATTGATGTTTTTGTAATTCATAATTGGTTTAAAAGTTTATAGAAGTATAGAAGTTTCCTGTTGACCATAATTCCATTTTCGTGTTTTCAAAAAGCGTATAATAATCTTGCTAAAGATAATACCTATACTCATTTGAATAATAACAATCATTGTAATTCTGCTGATTTATCTTATCAGCAATAAATGAATTGAATGACACTATTGAGATTAGGATAATGAAAATGTTACCATATTCATTCGAAAATCACCTTTGCATTGCTATACTAACGACAGTCCCGAATCCCCAGTCTAGCCTTGTACTATGTCGCATCATTCATAGTACGGGCAGTACTGAGGAATCGTGTCAGTCATGCTTCATCGTAATCACAAAGAAATGCAACACCTTTCAAGCATGTGACATAATATAAATCATTGCTTTTTTCTACACAGTTGAACGCATCTGCATCCATGACTTTTTTAGCTTGTGGGAGGCATGTGTGTATTTTTTGTTCTCTACCTAATATAACATGTAGTACGAGAAGTACCCACAAGCCTATCAACTATTTAAGTCTTTCATTAGTTCCTCAGCAGTTTATAATTACAAAGCAATTCTCATAACGCACAGGTATTATTTTAATTTGAAATTCTTAAGGTAGTATGGTAGAGTTTAACTGAAGTCAAATCAATAGCCATATATAATTTGTTAAATTTCATTTAAAAAATAAAAAAGTATATTAAAAATATGAATTTAATACTGGCAAATAATAATTATTCTGATAAATTAATCATAATACTTACTGAACGCCCAAATCTGCACCGCCATTCGTTCCCTAGCGTTTACGGATAGGGAAAAAAATATGCGAAAGAGAGAGATAGCCGTCGCATGCGTTTTATTTAACAATAATTTCTCAATATGTATATGGTAAATGATGTTTATTTTTTTTTACAGTAAACGCCTCAAGTATCTAGCTATCTGGAAATATATTCTAATGCATCGGTTAACTTGCTAACTTTCGCGAAAATTAAGTACATCTGACTAAATACAACTATTTTTTCCCCACCACCTTAATTTTGCCCAAGTTTACTAATTTATATCCTTTTAATTAGACGGTAAAAAAAAATTTAATTTGAGCCAGCAGACACAGCTGATCATGCTCTTTCGATTAGGCATTAAAAAATGTAGGGTAAACTTTTTAGCATATTACTTTAACATACAGCAATTCTGCTATTTTGCACTAGTTTATGTAATAATTTAAATAATTTAAGAAATGTTCAGGGATATTAATTTATTAATCATGTTTTGATACTACTACATTAATGCATATTTTATACGCCATCATGAATTGTTAAATAGCCATGTCTGACTTGTAGTTTAATAACGCTATGATGATTTCTTTATTCATGCTCTCCATTATTATTTTCTACTGTAAAACTACATTTTTGTTACGATTTTACTGTATATTTTTTTCACTTGCAGAATCCCATTAATAAGTGGCAAATACTTTTCTGGATTGGTGCAGCGGTGTGTATACTATGCATGCTTATTTTTATACTTGGAGGAAGTGGTCAAGTTCAAAGTTGGAACGAAATTGCACCAGCAAAACGCACAGACACTGAGGTTGAAGCTGGTGCCGAGACAACTACACCGACAGGGACGAAAGTACAACCATCTGACATTAAGACATAGGCGACAAAATAGAGAATACTATGTTTGTTTACCCTAAAGGAATAAATTATATCTTGCATGTTTTTTAAATTCTAATATGATTTAATTCAACTTGGACTGTGGTGCATTTCGTGAGTTGACGACTCATCAACAAGACTGTTTCGATTTGAAAATGGTCGCTATGTTTTAAAAATTTGTATAAAATCCATAGAAACAGTTTTACTGGACATAGAAAAAGTAGGATGTTATTCAGAGCGAACATTTGGAGTTTTTTTAAATTAAACTGTTCAAGCATGACGAGTCTTATTGCTCCCGATTGGATATACGTTTTTACTGGTTGATTTAGTTTTTGATTGACATTCAATATTTCATGATTTTCGATTTTAAGAACGATATAGTAGCAAACTTTGTGCACACTTCATTCCAACTAATGCAGCATATTCACGTACTTCATCTTCATCCTTAACTTTTGACCTCTGGCTATACGAGGGATATAGCATAATGGTTTCACGATAAAGAACTGAAACCTATAGGTACAAGAATTATATTAATGTGATCTCATATGAAATGTAACTATATTCTTTTTTTACCTTTTGAATGTTTACAATGCCAGTTTCATCAATACCGTCGATATCTTCATTTAATCTGCAATACTTCTGCTTATCTAATTTAGGTAAGCATTTTTCAATGTCGCACCACACATAAGTTTCTGGGCACAGAAGCTTTGAAGGTCTGATTTTGGCTTTATATCTCATTTTTGGACATGTGTGAATATAGAACCCCATGTAATAGAATTTGAGATTCGATGATATTTTGTTAAGTTGTCTAGTCAAGTAGACTTCTCTCAGAGAACTGCCAACAAGTAATATTTATTTAAAGTAAAACTGTATTGAAACGTAAAATATGACAAATGAGGTAATTAACAAACCTAAATGTACCCAGAGAGAGCGAATGAAGTTTCGGGTCATAGAAAAAATAAACACTTGATATACATAATGGCAATATATCAATTACACCAACAGCAATAAGTCTATTATCCAGCCAGTATTGTTCATGAAACGAACCATAACCTTTAGGTGGTCCATCTTTTGGGTTCCAATGCTTCAGAATAATAGAAATTCGCAAGTATTCAGTAAAATAAATATAAAATTTATATAAAATATACACTAATACAATTTTACAAAAATACCTGTAATGGACTCTTGACAAGAAAGTTGAAAAATGTTTTTTTATCACATTTCTCAGGTGGATCGCCGTGTATAGCCATCTGATATTCTTTGTACAAATTAACGGTAACATCTAAAGTATTCAGGAATTCCTCGGACATGACGCGCACTAGCTTCATCTATTAATCAGATTGTAAAATTTGTATTAAAACATTGTAAAACAGTTAAAACTTTAGATTTAATTTATTTTGAAATACCTCCAATCGATTTGACCCAACATGAACTTCATCAAACAATTCTTCCAGAGATTTAATATTAACTCGAGCCTGTAAAGTCTGTTTTGTGATATCTTCTATCTCTTTAACAGACTTTCCCTGTGCTGCTAGTTTCTTCAATTTCCGTTCAAAACGCAACTGTTTAGCCTTTTTAACTGGATGTTTTCCAGATTCTGGAGTAATATTAGATATAGTCAAGGATCCTTCACTGGAAGTGACTTCAGTACTTTTTTTTAGTTTTGAACACATTGGCTGAGGTGAGAGACGTCTCTCCAATTCAGATTCTGCTGTAGTTATGCTGAACTTTTCTATATTTTTCTGGACTTGATTTGCTGGTTTTATATAGTTCGAAATTTCAATGCCACTGGTGTCTGAAATGGAAATAGTTCTAGGACCAATTGGAGTTCCAATAAGATAATCAACAATGGCAATTCTTGAATGTTTGTTTTAACGTTGACTACATTCGGTTAGAATCTCAACTCAAGGTCCAATTGGTGTTCTAATTAAGATTCAGTGCCTATAGAGGTTGATTTTGGGAGCTAGTTAAAGTTTCAATCAGGAGTGTGTCATGCAGATTCTAATTTAAAAATAGGAAACAATGTTTGTTGCAGACATTACCTAATCGACCATCCAGTTTAACGATATCACTAGTATCCATTGACTCATTCTTGAGTTCGTTATGCAAAAATTTTGCCATACGCTTCAGAATCTTCTTCTGTGATTTAGAAATATTAAAATTTGGTGCATCACATCTGAAAACAACATGCTTCTAAATCTTAACTTCATATAGTTTATGCATACCACATACCTAATAGTATACATAGGACAACAAATTTGATCCATCACTGGCTTGTAAAGATAGCTTCCACTGCGTCGCCATCCACGATCAATTAAGTCTTGATAATTTTGAACTGTCAAATAGTGTGCCCACATTCCTAATTGATTAAATGATAGTTTAATGGTTTGGGGTGGATAGTTTCAAAGCTAATACCATAATAATTTATCAATATCATATTCATATTCTTGTTCAGTTTTATATATACAATGCAACAATAATATTCTACAAATATTCTTTGAAACCGAAAAATAATTGAATACAATAATATAACCTGCAAGATATATCTCACCATAATTAAGATTAGTATTAACAGCCTTGCAGTAACCGCACTTGTGTTTCTCACGTTCAGCAAAGTACTCCACAATACTATAGCATTCTCTAGGCATTATTGCAACCAGTAAGTATTTTTAATATCCGTATAAATTCAAGTTACAATTTTTATTAGAATTCCACTTGATATTCCCTGTCATGGAGACTAGAGTAGAGGAGTCCCATCTCTAATAGAGTCAACGAAAAAACGACACCAGAAATGCGTCGAAAATAAGAAATTCACTATTTCGCCGATGGCGTCGCTGTTGTCAATAACTAACCTATATATAGATATAGAAGCCATGTAGATTATATATATCTAGTCTCCATGGATACACAATGAAAGTTAGACGCTCTAGAAATGGCGCATCTGCGGATAGGTTAAAAAACATTCAATGAATGTATGCACTTTTTAACAAATGTAGAAACTAAGATAAAACAAACTACCTATTGACGATAACATGCGTGTAAGGTTCCTAAAAGGTATTGTAGTTAATTACTATAAAATATATAATAATAATAATAAATGGTAGGAACCAATAATGGACAATATAAATGCCGACATTAAAACGACATTCTAAAGATATCATACTGCGTCGTGTTTAAGAACATCTGTATAAGACGACTACAGGATGTATTACGCACAGCATTTTTCAACCGGACGTCAGAAGGACATTGCAGATATAATTCAGATATTTTGTGTTGTGTGGGAATCTACTATTAAGAAAAAGGGTAAAAGAATAAAACGTCAGTAAACTAGGTGGCACAATACTATTACAAATGTTAATCAGAGATTGTTATTTCTAAATCAGAAGATTTGTTTGTGATCATAAGTGTATCAATAGTAGGTTTTTTGTTTTGAAAAAACGTCTGCCACAGCTAAAGCAAGAATGGCTTGAAACAGAGTAATTTGTTCCTGTGTATGTACACTTCCAAGTTTGGTACCAATTCTCAAGACTCCACCAATCTCTCTAAAATATTATTCGCAGTCATTTCTACTTCTTCATTTTCTTTTTTACTATCGTCAAGCCCTTTAATACCAAAAACAAGTTTTTTTCTATTGAGGATTTACCATCCAAGGTTGTAATTTTGTAACTACTCAGTTTCTTCTTCAATGGCTGTTTCATTGCCATTTGGAATTTGTTGTAGCAATTTCATAAACATATATTTGTCTAAGATTGGTTTTAGTGGTGGAATTGTTATTCTAAAGAAGGGTTTTCCAAATAGTGTTAATATTTTGTTGCGTTACTGATTTCCATGCCTAAGCAATTAGATTGCAACAGCTTCATATTGTCCATTACTTAAAAACATATATGATACTTGTAATGTCAGTTTTGATTATAGAAGTTCTCATTTGTATTTTCATTTCCCCTTTTCATTTTCTCAATTACTCCTTGATCCATAGGTTGGACAAGGGAAGTGACGTTGGGTGGTGAATACATTACTTGACATACGTCACTGATCAAAATAAGTTCTATGGCGGATGGGTGAGATGGAGCATTAACTAGTAAAATGTAAAACGATGCATGATGCAAATTTGCCCCATATTGTTCTATTATGGCAGGTACTCCCTTGTATCATTCTGTAAACAGCACCTTGTCCAGCCAGTTACTCTTCTGTCTCCGATAGATAATTGGTAGTATTTTGATATTTTTAAAATACTGTGGTTTCTGGAAATTCCCTATAACAAGCAGACGTATTTTATGTGCTGCTTGCATTCGTACAGATCATGATTGTTACTTGATACTTGGCTGTTTTTCATTCAGGTGCTTGATTTTCACGATGTGTTACAAGAATCTTATTTGGCAATATCTTCCACAGAAGTTCTATAATAATCATTTCAGTATCAAAACAATTTTTATTATAAAGCCAATGAACCAATAAAGTTGAAGATCTTCAAAATTTACCTGTTTTGTCTGCATTGTAGACTTGATCCTTTTAAATTCAATTTGACACAATGAATTCCAAAAAATCATTGCAAAATAATTCACTGGCTTCTAAAGGCATATACTATGCTTTTTTTTAAATGATCAAGTTATCAAATCATTCCTTTCAAATTAATAGATCCATTTAACATCTCATTAAAATGCAATGCTTTTTCATGTAATGAAAATCATGGATTGCCTAGGCTGTGTTTCTGAATAAACCATTCGTACATTAAGTGGTCTAAAGCTATGTTTCCAGATCCCATTCTCTTCTTTTTTGTACCTGTACCCAATATTCTTTGTTTTTCAAGAATATTGTTTCATTTATTCTTACTTTAGAAATTACCTGCTGTGACACTCCATATTGAACGACGATTTCATTCTCAGACTGTTCAGCAGCAAGCCTTTTAAGTTTTTACTTTGCAACAGAGTCGCTTCTTTTTTTGTTCGTCATTTTCCAAAATATAAAAACGAGAATAACTTAATATTAGGCAAAATATGTTGCTTATTTCCGATGCAACCAAAACATTTTAATAATCCTACCTTGTGCTAATTATTTTAGATTAAAAGTAAGGAAAGTTAAGGAATGTCAAAACATACCTGTTACACGATAGTATACCTCATGATACTTGGGCGCCAGGTGCATCCTTGCACCAGCCCGACTCGTCGGGCCTTTAATTTCTAATCCGCGGCACGTCAATTCCGAGAGTCTTCTCGACCGGATCTTCCCGCTAGCTCCTAATCCGTCATGGTAGAGGGGAACGTGAAGGCGGCGAGTATCTACAGGAATCAGCCGGCTTCTTTGGTAATGGCTAACACGGTGGGATTTAATTCCAACAATAACCCTTTATTTTGCCTAGGTAAACGAGTACAGTCGGGTGATGTATACGAGCGCGGCTCTATATAATTCTAATACACAACGCGGTCGCGGAGGTCATCCCTGTTGACGGTGGTCGGTTCAAATCTGCAACCGCCAGGACCCGTGGCGAGGCCCGCGGCCCCCCCACTCCTCGTGCCAAGATACACCGGCGGATGCGCTTCATCCCCGGCTGCATGGCTTTGGGGCGGTCGCCTAAACTGCACTTACCGAATCTTCCGGTGAACCGTACCTTCCTTCCTCGTCACTCGGGTGGTGGTGGTTGGCAATTTTTCCTCCTCGTCGGCCGTCTCCTTCCTCTATCATCGGAGTTCCGTAGGAGCGCCGACGTCGTCGATAGATCCAATTCCATATCGCGTCCGGGAAAAAGCCATGTTGCCCAACAGGTCCTGCAAATCTCACCCACTCTCACCACACTCAAACCAGAAAAATCGCGATACCTTATCCGCCGATTTTCGGTATTCCCGTTCCGCGGTGCACAACGAAGTGGCCCCCTTTCGGCCCCCGGTCCGAGGATTCCCGAAGAATCCCGAGTTCACCCGAACTCGTGCGTTTTTTCTCGCCTCGGTCCGCTCTTCGCTTTTCGGCGCTCACCGCCCACCAGTCTCCGGGCGGCGCCGATCTTACCCGAGTC
>NW_014332890.1:77195-81549 GCF_000341935.2 Cephus cinctus
CTTATCCGGAACGTATCTTTCACTAGGGGAAGATGCGTGACGGCTTCCCTCTGGTGCCGCTCCACCGCGTTGGCTTGCTTGTCGCCTCGGCTTCCCTCAGGTGCCGCTTCGTCTTCTCTGACGGCGTTCGTGGGCCCGGCAAGGTCTTCACACCGAGCCGGACTTTGCTGCTCTGCTTCTCTTTAGCTGGCCAAGGGTCGGCCGGAATACGCACGGTCTTACGGCCCTCGGCTTTGCTTACTAATTTTTCAGACGTCCGGAACCCTTTCCGGTCGGCCGTCTTTTTGCGCAGCACGACTTGGTCGGAAGGCCCTGTCACGTCAACGGCCACTACCGTCCGCGGTTCTTCCACCCTCCGTCGGCCTATCAGCCCTGCCGGTTGCTGTTGTTGCACCCCTTGTGCTTGGCACACCGTGCAGGCTCGTATCCCGCGACCTGCGTCGCGATATCCTTTCACTCGATTCTAGCTCGATGTAGTGTCTGGTACGTCACGTAAGACTCTTTTTCGGTGCACTATCTCGTAATCAACCGTGAGATCTTTAGTGCCCGATGCGACAACCTGCCCTTCGGGTCTTTCAGGTTGTGGAGCCCTCTCCAACTGTGGTGGTAGATGATTGCGGTGAAACGGTCTCTCACTCGATGTGCCCGCACCTTCCCGGTCACCCTCGCCACTGTCGATTCTTCTGTTCGGCCACCATGGAATTCTTCTCAGTGTCCGCTGCTGTCCGTCTAGCGCAGACAATCACGTGCCCGCCATCGGTGGACGCCTGTTCAACACGGCTCCGGGTCCTCCCGCGCTCGCGTCCGTCTGTCATACGAACGGGCGGGTGAAATCTGGATACGCGAGCATCGGCGGAGTCCTCAGAACCTCTTCCATGGCTTCAAACGCCCGGGCCCGCTCCTCTTCTCCGCTCCCTTGTCGGCTCTGTTCAACCATGCCGTGAGCGGTGCCGACCTCTCCGCGAATCCGTCTCTGAAGCGGCGGTATCAAGAGACCATCCCTAAGAACCTGCGCAGTTGCTTCCAATTTCTTGGCGCTGGGTATCCCGGAATAGACGCCATTTTCTTCGGATTCGTTTCCTGGCTCTCCCTATTCCCCAGAAATCCCAACTCGCTCCTGTGGACAACCAAACTCGCATTTCTTAGGGTTAATGGCCAAACCTGCCTCCTTAACTCTCTTCAGAATTTCTTCCAGGGGCGTCCTCACTATGGGACTATCCCCTCCACTTGACGGCCTCTCGATCGCTCCCCCCCCCCTAGCATCTCGTTCACCTCCCTCGTTCCTTGCCTCTAGCACCCGAGGGGAAATCCTATGGTGCGGTTGCTTTCGGGGAGGACGTCTTCGCACGTCTACCCTGTGCCCTATCAGGCCCGCCAATCCTATGATGTGGTTGTCCGTGGGAGCGTCTCACCGAGCATTTCTTCCAACCTGGCTTCCCGTGCCACTGTCAGCTGCGGTAGACCTGCGTGCTCCGCCATTCCGGGCTCCCTGGCGTTCTCTTCCTCCACCGAGGCCGGTACACCGCAGCCCTCGGCGAGGTGATACGCCTGATCCGCGTAGTTCATTCTACGGTCCAAATTCTTTCTCTTTCGAGCAGTCCCTCCTTCCAATGTCCTCGTGCTTCCTTTAGATACTAGCCGGGGCACTATCCCATCGGCTCTTCTATTACACGTCACTCTGGTCGACGGTCACGTCTGTCAATCCTAGGGCGGGCCCGCCAGGGGAGAGCGCCCTATCGAGCATACCCTTCAGTCTGGCTCCTTGCTCAGCTGTCAGCTCCGATAGGCCTGCACACTCCTCCCCTCCGGACTCCCCGCCGTCCTGTCCCTCCGCCGAGGCCGGTACACCGCAGCCCTCGGCGAGGCGGTACGTATGGTCTGCGAAGTTGATCCTTGCTCCAAACTCCCTCAGAATCCATCCCCAGGATACATTCGTGCCCCGTCCCGTAACGAGCCGGATTTCTACTTTCCCGGCCGCTCCATCGAAGGTGGCGGCAGCTTCAGCCTGCACAACCCTTGGAGGGACTCTCCGCTGGCCCCGATTACTTCCCCGCCTTCGGCCTTTGGGAAGGCTCGTGCCCTAATACGTCCGCCGGATTCCACCTCAACAGGCTCTCCGGTCGGGCTCGTTCCTCTTCTCGCTGAGGTGATAGGGTGTCCGGCCCTTGCCGGTCACCCCCTTTCGACGCGTGGCACCGGGTCCTCTCGGATCCCCAACCGCTCTGGTCACCCATGTCGGTCTGCGACGTCTTCGTCGGAGTCCGCTTCCGGTCCATGTCTCTGTGAGAGATCCTCTCTCTCCTCCGAGGCCGAGGGCCTGTCCGGCCTCTTGCCGGTCGTCCCTCCAACAGCCCTCTGGTATCAGTGTCCAACTGCAGAACGGAACTCTCGCCATCCCTCCACTGGTATACGTGCGCTGTCCCAGCGGGGAGATAGCACTGGTCCCAAGCGAGTGATTCCCTCTTCTATCTAGGGTTACTCGCGCCTCGGATGAATTTGGCATGACGTAGCGCGACCCGCCGTCTCTGCCCTTTGGCTCTGCCGGAACGCTCGAACGGACCTCGTTTCTCGTCCCTGACGTCTTCGATCCGGCTGGCCTTCCCTCCGGCTGCTTGTTCCCGCAACCGGGCTCTTCCGAATTACCTGCGACCCATTCGCCTACGGGGGAACGTTGCCCTCTGGCCTCCCCAAAATCATCATTTCCACGGGGGAGATTTTTTTTATCCTAATCATGCCACTCTCGAAATCGCTCGATTACCATGGTGGCTCGTGATCGATAAACAGCAACGATCAGCTGTTTGTAACATTTGGGGTAAACATGCGTTAATAGGTGGCGTTAAGGATGGTTACCCCCACGTGCGAGGTAATCCCCACCAGCCGTGGTTGGGAGAAATAACGGCAGATGTCGTTCAGGAAGTTGCCCCCCACGTGCGGGAAAATCCCCACAAGCCGTGGTCGTATGATGTAGGTTACATAACTCACAAATATAAAGTTTGATGCTAGTAATTATTACGTCGGGATATATCTATATGTATAATAAAGTATAACAGTTATAATAATGCGGCTTCGCACACTTGAGCCGGTTCTGTATCGGTAACTCTAGAACAGAGAGAAAGAATACGTCTGTCACACACGAAATATTGAAAAGAGATAACTTAAATCTAATGCTAAATGAAATAATTAAACCTAACTACGAGCATATGATGATGTAACTTAACTGCCGTCAGAAAATGTTTTGCCCCTAGATGGCGCAGCGGTCAGGAACGGTACAACGGTCAGTACGGTAGACAGTTCACGGATACCAATATTGACGACTAGTTAGTTTCGTAACCATACCCAAGGGGGCGAGACTATTGGTCAATCCCGATAACCTCTAAGAACGGCGAAAACACCGATCCCCAGGAGTCCTCGAGCGAGCGGAGCGTTTTACAATGGCCTGCAAGTCGGCGAAACACTAGCACTCGGCGAGCTCGAAGACTCTCCAGTCGTTGTGCCTTTCTGGCTTATCTATCTTCACGGTACCTTTTCTAGTGCGGGAGCGCGGATTCTCGTGTTCGCCGCCTAGTGGTTGAATCGCGGTACTAGTATGCGGGGATTCCCCGCGCACGGTTGTAACGCATACTTTGTAGTATCGTTACATGTTTTCGCTTCGTTCGAGAACCTTGACATACCCCGCTCTTTAATCTAGTCGGCTGTTTGTTGTGTCTCTTACACGTCTTGACAACAGCCGATTTACCGCGCACCCGACACGTTTACCTAGCCCACCGTGTCCTCTAGCTCAACAGCAATCAACAGTCAAAACATGGCCGGCTGGTATATCTTTCTCGCGTGGCCCCACGTCGGGCGCCATTTTGTAACGCATTTCCTGACCTACGTTCTATCCGCGACCCCAACGTGGCATTCCGCGGATCCCTTGGGCGCCAGGTGCATCCTTGCACCAGCCCGACTCGTCGGGCCTTTAATTTCTAATCCGCGGCACGTCAATTCCGGGAGTCTTCTCGACCGGATCTTCCCGCTAGCTCCTAACCCATCATGGTAGAGGGGAACGTGAGGGCGGCGAGTATCTACAGGAATCAGCCGGCTTCTTTGGTAATGGCTAACACGGTGGGATTTAATTCCAACAATAACCCTTTATTTTGCCTAGGTAAACGAGTACAGTCGGGTGATGTATACGAGCACGGCTCTATACAATTCTAATCCACAACGCGGTCGCGGAGGTCATCCCTGTTGACGGTGGTCGGTTCAAATGAAATCTGCAACCGCCAGGACACGTGGCGAGGCCCGCGGCCCCCCCGCTCCCCGTGTCAAGATGCACCGGCGGATGCGCTTCATCCCCGGCTGCATGGCTTTGGGG
>NW_014332890.1:82440-84808 GCF_000341935.2 Cephus cinctus
CAACGAAGTGGCCCCCTTTCGGCCCCCGGTCCGAGGATTCCCGAAGAATCCCGAGTTCACCCGAACTCGTGCGTTTTTTCTCGCCTCGATCCGCTCTTCGCTTTTCGGCGCTCACCGCCCGCCAGTCTCCGGGCGGCGCCGATCTTACCCGAGTCCGCCCGATTTTCGGGCTTGGCGGTGCCGGTTTCTCTCCCCGGCTTCCCCTCGCCGCGAATCTTCGTCGTCATCGGCATTCTCTTGGCGGCTTTCGTTGGCGACACGGCTCTCCGTGCCCCTACGCTTTTATGTAACTGGCCGTCCCACGGACGCCATGTTACATCATATATAAAAGTTTTGAGATAATCAAGGTTGAAATTGCAGTAATGCGACCAATCAGAACGCGTTTAAACGAAACGCAGATGACGTCGCGAGCCAGCCCGCAAGGCCTGCTTACTCTAGGCCGATAACACTAAGAGTATCGTCATAGTGTCCCTGTTTATCTGCATGTAATTGAGTAAGATACAAGAGACGATAACTTAGTGTTATTGGCCTACTGTAAGCAGGCCTTGCGGGCTGGCTCGCGACGTCATTTACGCTCCGTTTAAACACGTTCTGATTAGTCGCATTACTGCAACTTCAACCTTGATTATCTCGAAATTTTGATATATGAAATAAAAAATGAAAATACACGTATTATTTGGAATTTGACAAGGAATGCAACGATGTTACTACAATGCGTTTCATAACGAACACCCTGTATACAGGGGTACGTTCAGAAACCTCACTAGAGAAAGAGGGACTGAGGTGACGGTTGATAGCTCTCCTTTTCTAATGCTCCCATTGGCTACGTTTCGTATACTCTCGTACTACGGCCAGAGATGAGTAGGGAGATTGCCAATGAGCCTGTTTTTGGTGATCTCAATTTTTCTCTGGTTTCGGCGCGCCACCTTAGCGGAGGGCCCTCGAAGCAGTTCCACATTTTTGATTGGTCGTGTATATTATAGTAATACTACGCGTGATAATCTGGAGCTGTGTTTTGGCGCGTCGACGCGCCACCTGAACGAGACTCTCGAACTAGTTCCACGTTTTTGATTGGTCGAATGAATTCGTGTGTTCCTCGAGATCCACGATCTTAAACCGGGTGAACACTCAAATAGGGAGACTTGAATCCATCCTTTCTTACTGCATATTACATAAACCGTAGTAATGAGGTAGTAAGTTTTGCCGATGTTACTTCCCTTAATATCCATATTAAGCTTTGTAAATAATAGAGTGAGCAAATAAAACTTTAAACAAACCCTCGAACGTGGGTAACTACAGAAATATAAATTTTCCAATTTATATAGCACAATGGCTACCGAGCCGTGTGCTACCGAGCACACGTACTTGGTGCTGGGTTAACGTCCGAGAGTCTCGAGTTCGGAACTCACGTTTCATCCCCTTTTTTATTTCTTAATTATCAACTATGCTTATTGGTTCACCTAGTTAATTAAAGATTCATTAAATATATGATTATATTAGTCTACAAATATTGTATTATATTACATCGTATACATGCAATAAATTGGTACATCAAACAGCGAACATTTCTTCTTCCCGAGAGCCTACCTGTGACAAACACCTATGTTACGCTGTTTCATGTTTTAATAGCATAAATAATATTCAGACGGCTAAAGAAGGCATTACGAAAAAATACCAGAAACAAAATTGCAATTATAAATCTCGGGCATAAAAATAATGATGAGCATATAAAAATGAACCATTTATTTTCAATAGTAAGATGAAACGAATGATGTATCTGGTTAGGGATTTTTTTTTTCATTTAATTTTTACCATTCAAGGCTATGTAAAGGTAACATTTTTAATACATCGAATTATCAGAAAATTATGTCGAGGTATAATTTTAATTCTGAATTGTTTTTTACATCAGAACATACTGATAATTCGAGATATTAAAAATACAATTATCTTTCCGTAGGCTTGAATAAAAAAAATTTACTAAATTGAATCAGGCTAATCAAAAATGTATGAAACTAACAATTTCTAAGCACATACACTATTTGTCTCATCTCACCATAAGTACATATGTATTGTAACGTGGCGTCCGTGGGACGGCCAGTTACATAAAAGCGTAGGCGCACAGAGAGCCATGCCGCCGACGAAAGCCGCCGAGAGAATGCCGAGGACGCCGAAGGTTCACGGCGAGAGGAAGCCGGGGAGGAAAACCGGCAGCGCCGAGCCCGACGATCGGGCGCGCTCGGGTACGATCGGCGTCGCCCAGAAAGTGGCGGGAAGTGAGCGCCGAAAAACGGATAGCGGACCGAGGCGAGAGATAGCGCACGAGTTCGGGTGAACTCGGGATTCTTCAGGAATTCTCCGACCGGGGGGG
>NW_014332890.1:85003-87114 GCF_000341935.2 Cephus cinctus
TGATACCGTGATTAGACGACTTGGCATTTCCCCCGGACTTCGATTTTCTTGGACTGAGGCACGCTGCGAGAGAGAGCGACCGAGAGAGAGTGAGAGAGCACGAGACGGACAAAGGAAAAAGCCAGGGACGACCCGGAAGGAATCCGAGTGCACCGGAAGTTCTGGTAAGTCCCATGAGATTACCATTTTTCGAGCGAAGCCGCGCGCCGGCCAGGGTGAAGCGCATCCGCCGGTGCAGCGAGGCACGCGGAGTGGGGGCTACGGGCCCGCCACCGACTCACACGCGAGAAGATTGCAGCCGCCCGGGAAAAGAGAAGACGACTGCCGCGACCGCGTCCTTTAATAGGATTGTATCGAGTCGCGTTCGTAAGACCATCCGACTGTAACCGTTTATCTAGGACAAAATAAATGTAGATTGTTGAAAGGAAATCCCACCGTGTCGATTATTTCGGAAAGGCCGACCGATTCCTGTGGAAACTCACCGCCCTCACGTTCCCCTCTACCAACGCGAAGGAGAGCTAGCGCGAAGATCCGGTCGAGAGGACTCACGGAAGTGACGCGCCGCGGATTAAAAATTAAAGGCCCGACGAGTCGGGCCGGTGCAAGGATGCACCTAGCGCCCAAGGGATCCGCGGAATGCCACGTTGGGGTCGCGGATAGAACGTGGGTCGGGAAATGCGTTACAGTATAAAATAATTGTGTGGGTTCTTACGTTTTTCATTTTTTTACCAGATATTAATAAATGCAATTTTTTGGGACATAAAATTAAAACAAAAAATGAAATGGAGCAATGTATCTATGTTAGAAATGCAAAAGCGTGAAGCGTTAAGCGAAGGAAACGAGATTTTTTTCCATTGCTGTCTATTTTTCTCTTACGCCTTTATGAGAGTATCGCAACAAGTGAGGCTGCTCAGTTCTACCAGCTATGGATTATCACGTACGAAGAACATGCATTGGGCGCGTTGGCAACGATTCAGCTTCGTAATCGTAAAGGTGCCGCGTTTGCGTCTAGAGACGAAAACTTTTTTTTTCTTCATTTCCTTTTTGTTTAATTTTTGTTGACCCGGTGTTGCTTGGCTGGCATGGGAGGGCGAAGTTAAAAAATAATGCAGTCCTAAACAAATCACACGCGAAATAAAATATGTGTAGTTCAAGACATTGCATATGCAGTTTTATCAGAGATGAGTAGGGAGATTGCCAATGGGCCGATATTCTTGAAACCAATTTTATTTTGGAGTAAACGCGCCACCTGAGAGGAGGGCCGTCAAACCATACCCACGTTTTTGATTGGACGAGTATATATAGATATACTACTCGTGATATTCGGGAGCTCTGTGAGACGCATGGATTATACCGGGTGGCACTGTAAAGCGTGTGTTTTCTATTGTCGACGCGTCACCTGGACGGAGAAGCTTCGAACCATACCCACGTTTTTGATTGGACGAGTATATATAGATATACTACTCGTGATATTCGGGAGCTCTGTGAGACGCATGGATTATACCGGGTGGCACTGTAAAGCGTGTGTTTTCTATTGTCGACGCGTCACCTGGACGGAGAAGCTTCGAACCATACCCACGTTTTTGATTGGTTAAGCGTATGTATCAGAGTTCTCTAAGCAAACTCCAAACGGGTATAACAACTGAAATACAGTTTTCCCAATCTGTACGTCACGGTAACTAAATATCATACGTGCATGGTAACGAGTCAACGTGCGAGAGTCACGGGTTCGAGACCCGATTATTATTACTTTTTTTATTCATGAACAATGCTTATTGAATCTACTAATTAACTTGGAATGTAGCAAATGCATGATTATATTATACTATATACATTTTATTATATTATACAGTCGTGTCTATTTTTATGCCGTTGATACGTTCCACAGAATTAATAAAAAATATAAGTGAAGTAGAAGGAGGAACCCGGAATTTTCATGAACCCTCAAAACCGCATTAAAAAGCCACCTGCGAATGGATTTTACCCATTGAAATGCTATATGTAGATATACATATAGTAGTATAAGTTTGGGAGTTCTGGACCAGGAGACCTGTAACCGACATATACCGACACTCCAGAGCCTTCGAAGGTGGGTGTCCGTGCTAAGTTGC
>NW_014332890.1:90592-90772 GCF_000341935.2 Cephus cinctus
GACTCTCTTACGGGTTACATATTCGAAATTGATTTGGAGTATCCTGTCGATCTTCAAGATCTTCATAAAGATTTGCCACTCTGCCCGCAACAATACACTCTTCCAGGCTCTAAAAATTCGAAATTGATAACTTCACTCCTCCCGAAAAATAGATACGTCATTCATTATAAGAATTTGAAA
>NW_014332890.1:91228-92129 GCF_000341935.2 Cephus cinctus
CTCAGACTACCCTCCGGATAACGTTTATGATATACCATTGGTAAATAAAAAAGTATTAGGATTAATGAAGGACGAAAATAATGGAAAAGTTATGATCGAATTTGTAGGATTGCGAGCAAAATTATACTCCTTCAAAATTTTAGGAGAAAGCAAAGATAAAAAACGCGCGAAAGGAGTCAAGGCCTCCACATTGAAAACAATTACCTTTGACGTTTATATTCAATGTCTTTTGCATCATCAAAATTTAATGAAATGTCAAAATTTAATTCAAAGTAAAAAACATAAAGTTCATACCGTACAACAGAGAAAAGTAGCACTGAGCTGGAATGACGACAAGAGGGTCATTCTTCCTGGTACGACCGACACCCTACCGTGGGGTTATAGAATGTAAGATGTATATAATAAGAACGTACAAACGTGAGATGTATGTAATAAGAATGTACAAATGTAAAAATTGAAAATAAAGACAACTTATGCTTTACGTTATTGCATATCATTTGATCCTTCAATGCAACGCCAGCTCCTAACCATCTGGATTGTTCCTTCTATGCGTTATTTTAATAAATAATTCTCAGAAGTCGCTCACACACTTTAACACATAGAGAGGTAGAGGTAGGGAGCACGCTTTAAAAATGACGCTTGCAACCGCTACGACTTAGTTCAAAAATGGCTGAGGAAAGCTATTACGTTGAACTATTTCCATACGTTTACGTTCTCGTCGAATGGCCAGAAAATGGATTGGAACAAACTACTCGTATCGCGATAGAAAATGCCTTACGAATGAGCAGTGCTCTGAACCAGGTGTTATGTGTCATTGATATCAATGGTGTTACAGCCATAAAAGAAGTGCACAACAATCAAACTTGGTTTAGAAGAGTATAAGGTAAGCATTGAAGAATTA
>NW_014332890.1:92351-92579 GCF_000341935.2 Cephus cinctus
ACAAAGAGTGTGAGCGACTTCTGAGAATTATTTATTAAGATAACGCATAGAAGGAACAATCCAGATGGTTAGGAGCTGGCGTTGCATTGAAGGATCAAATGATATGCAATAACGTAAAGCATAAGTTGTCTTTATTTTCAATTTTTACATTTGTACATTCTTATTACATACACCTCACATTTGTACGTTCTTATTATATACATCTTACATTCTATAACCCCACGGTAG
>NW_014332891.1:0-13829 GCF_000341935.2 Cephus cinctus
GAAATTAAAAACAAATTGCGGAGGGAAATGGAGCAAATTGAGAGCAATTCATTCATTAAGAAAATCATTGAAAATCTGCTTGGTTATTTAGAAAAGCAATAACATGAATATTTTTCTATTTTAATGAATATTTTGTATGTATTATGTAACAGCTGCGGAGCAATCAGGAAAACATAAGGAGCATCTTTTAGGTTTTAGAAACATATAAATTTGTATCATTTGATGCTAACTTGCCGACGGCGGTTGAATGATCCCAGTTTATATTAAATGAATGCAAAGTTACTTCGAATGTCCGTTAAGCGGATAACCCCTGGACGGAATATGTTACACCATCTATTGGATGATCAGTGAACTTACCGCGATACAATTATTGTACGTGCACTCACAGAATAGGATTTTTGGGATGCTGTATCCCTGAAATAGCTGGGAATTCAGCTTTTCTCTTCAAATTTCAATAATATGTAGGAAGCAGAGGATGGAATGATCAATAGAAAAGGCTGATACAATTTACATTGTGACAGGGTTATTTTGGAAAAAAAACCTTTTGTGTTTTGGAACCGCCACCAATAATATATCGATTGTATTGCTTTTAGGATGAGGACCGAGGAAGTAGTCATGAAACTAAGCAAGACGAGAAATAAAATAAAATTGAGCGAACTATGTTCCACACTGCCCGTTTCCGTTGTCGTTAATATATGCTTTAACTACAGCTACACGCCAAACGTGTCTTCATGAATATTTTTCAGCATCCAATTAAATCTTATTTACAACTACAAATTCCTTATATATCATACTTAAATAAGATATTCCACTATTTTTAATAAACATCAAGCATATTGAACACTACAAATTATACAAAATAACCATTGCTTTTTGACAGTGTATACTTTGCATAAATATTTCAGTAATCATAATATCAAACTGCATAGAATACTTTTATAAATTCACTGTCAGTACCACGAGTATCGTCCTATCCTTATTTATCTGCATGTAACTGAGACACAGGCATAGACGCAGTATTGGCAATGAATTTTCAAACGTATCCATAATACAGTCGGAATGAAACAATTGAATTATATGACATTTTCCTATCGATCCTGTCATACTGACAGTTCTTGTGTTCGTGTTGGGTTATCGTTGCGTTCAGTTAATGTTACTTTCATTACATTCAGAATTTACTTCTTCGACAGGAAGTATAGATACTCCATATTAATTTCAATCACGATGACGGTAGAAGAAGAGTCCCATTATTCGGATACGACAGAGCCATCAAATGCGACGTCCCTTCCGTCAGACACTAGTTGCATCATAAATCCTTGCCAATTGGGCAGAACGGGTGCTGCAGCTGTAGATACAAGTAAGAGAATTGTTATTAAAACACAAGAAATAAAATTAATTAAATAATTCAATTGAAATGCAGATAACGATTGCAACTGTCAAGTAGATCAACACTCACCAAAATTTCCTGAATCCCCACCAATTTTCACGATGCAATCAAAACCGATTCAGCCTTCATGCCAGATACCTCCGACTTATCAATCCCATGTTCCACCGTGTCAACCAGGGAAACAATGTGAACCCGGTGTGACGTGTGTCTGTCATACTTACAATCAGTAATAAAATATTATCAATTTTTAACTTCATCCTTATACAAGTGATTTTTAATTTCTAGAAATACCTGTGGTACACCTATGAAATATTCTAAGCGTAAGTCAAGCATTAAATCAGCATCTGTTACATATAACGACTATAGAAAGGCCTGGTAATATTGAACTAGGTTCAGGAGAACGACTGGAGCCCGCCTGGAAAGGAATAAATTGGAAATGTCCAGGACAAGAATATCCAAGAATATTAGATGATAATGCTTATCGAATTAAATTAAAGAGAAATCATCGTTCATATTACCCTGAGGTATTGCCAATAATCAATGTTGCAAGAAGGATAGATACTAACGTGAAGTACCAATTTCAGGCTTGTGTATACCGCGAAGTCTCAGAAGGCATACCAAACCTGAAATCAATTAACACTGAAAAGTTAGGCGATAGAAAATGTCAAAGTGGCTGTGAGCCTGAAATATCAGAAAGGATTGATATATATTATTTTGATCATGGAAATTCAGCGTAGGTATTCCTACCAACTACTGATGAGCATATGCCAATGACGTTAATATAAAAATCATTAAATAATTTATCAATACAGATATTACAGAACGACAGATTCGCCGCCTATACTGGCGACAGAAAAGTGCGCAGAAAGAACAGATTTCATAGCGACCCGATTTTGGGCTGAAATATTTGGGACAGTTCACATTGGAATTGCTTTCGTCACGGCCTTCATACTTCAGCTATTGCGTTTCGTGCTCTTCAGCATAATCAGACCGCTCACCGTCGGTATACTGCAACTATTAGCTGATTACTTCATCAAGCCCTTTTTGTCCATCCTGTTCAACGCACTGATACAGCCGATATTGATATTGCTTTACAATGTGGCAACTTCGTTCAGAGATCTTTGTGAACCTTTGGCCGAAGCTTTTGGATTCTTCTTGCGTGAAGTGGCCAATGTTTTCAAGTCACTTAGAATCGTGGAAGTGAATAATACCAGGAGCACCGTTAACGGGGGTAACACATGACCGACTGTCCTAAATGTAGAGTAGTGCCCAATGAATGAATCACTCTGCAGGAACACAGTGTGGAGAGTGAGCGTTTACGTGACACAATAGACGTTCCACATGGAACAATAGAGACTAAGAAAGAACAGATAGAAACACATGATGAGAATAGAGCATATTTTAACACCAGGTATATATTTGGTTTTATTATAACTTTACAATATTATTATTGTTTCATTATTTCTTTTTTTTTTATACAGAACAAATTATCTCTTATAGCAACTAACTTTGTCAATAATAATCAATGATTCATCCTCTCTCTCCTCTCTCGTATATCTTACCATTTAATAAATTATTTACAATCTCACAAACAACAAACGGAGGAACCTAATTACATCATGTAGTTGTTCACACTTCGCTATTTACAGGTACTACTGGTTTTTACAGAACTGCACTTTCGCTCCACCTGCGTGTACTGAACTATTTCGCGAACGTCGTGAGCCATCCTCACGACGTACTACTAGCCCAGGAAAAAAAAAAGAAACAAATCCCTATCGTTACCTAGTCTCAGGAACTGCAACCTCTGCATTGCTCTCTGGCATCATTTATCTAGGTGGTTGTGGTTGGAGTCTCCTGGATGGCTGGGGTTTGCGAAGGCGCGGACGTCGAGTCGCCTGTAAGGAAGCATGAATCATAAGATAAAGAAGACAAGCTAAACAGTCAGTCACAAAATCCCTATCTGAGGTACAGCAAAGCAAAATGCGTTCATTGACACGAGATTGTTTTACAAAAAAATTCTATTACAATAACAAATCTATACTTTTACTATACTAACTGCTCGAAGTCAATAAATTATACTACAAGCTATAGGAACAGTTGTTTTAGGCGTTAAATAAATGACGCACTTCCGCGTTTATGTATTCCACTTCCTAGAGCAATAAGCGGTTTGGGTCAAGGATTCATTTTTAGAGGCACAAGACCCACGCAATACGTAGCAAGTATCGTGTTGGTCAACATAGCGCAATGTCAAAGTTAGAATGACGCCATGGAAGGATGGGTGGGTGGTATAGAGGTAGGGATCCGGAGTGGTTAGGATACTATGGTAAAAATAGTGTTAGTTTACGTCCTCAGATTATTTAGAGGATTACGTAAGGGACTTTCAACGTTTTCAAACGTTTCGAAAATTTGTTGCGATATGGTCGAGGCATTATGCAACTAGGCTCTGGCTTTACTGCTGCTGCTTCATCTAGGACGATCGATGCGTCCCACCTTCGGCCAGATCGTATCTGTCACTCTCGTAGTTATTTCAGGAGGAGCTTACCTAGTAAGGCAGCCTCTAGATCCCCCAGGATCTCTGTTTCCTTAGGATCGATTAGGTTGAAGCGTTGATTAAGGAGCGTGAGGTGGGCGAATACACAGTTTAGGTGAGCGTGCAGTCCCAAGAGTGCCACCTCGCGAAAGTGGCAGTGGTAAATATGTGCCACGACGTGGTACAGTAGCCGCAGGATCTTACGCACTATCGACTCGAACGAGCTAGGGAATTCGTTTGCTGAAAAAGAAGAAAGAACGATTAATATACAAGCCGACAACAGAGACTGACTAAGAATTAATATGTACGAATGAGGAAGTTTGAAAATCCTTTTGCGACACGTACAGATCAAACCTGCGCAGCATCCTTCTTGGAAGAGTCGGGGCGGATCGAATTGCTATGCTCTAATAATAGCTGATCTGAATGAGAGAAAGAAAACAGTGAACTGGGTAGCAAGGTATGCTAAAAGGAATGTATGCTCGACAATGGCTGGACCGCCAGTGTCGTGTTGGATGCTGCGCAGTCATATTGACAGTAACGAAATTCTTAATCCGCATTGATCACAGTGTGATACGACTTACCATATTTTGTAGGAAATATAGTCTCGTCGCTGACAGTGCGTTGTGTGAATGTCATAACGTAATCAATGTACTGTGGCGCTGCCACCCGTGTTTTCTTTCCCTTCTCGTCATACCACAAATACATTCTGCAAAAAGTTATATAATCGTTACACACATGTATATGGAAAAATAAAATCTAAGCAAAACTAAAAACTCTATGCGCAATGCTTGTACAGTCGCGAGCAAAAATGTGTTAGAAAGTAATTACTGGATAAAAAAGATGTTGAAATATCATTGATTGGGAAGGCATTATTGGTCACCTGTGTACCAGAAAGGAAGTTTATTCATTGAATCAACATGAAACTGTCTTTTCCCTAAAATTTCAAAAATTTATTACCTGTCGACTTGTGAAAGATAAGCTATGAATATATCCGGGTGGCCAATGTGAAAATGAGTGAATGAATAATCCAAATATTGCACCTAGGTTATCCAGTAATTTTTCACGTCGCTAAGACAGATGTATGTCAAATGAAATCTCAGGAGTTCTCAGTGGATTATTCGAAAGTAGTTACCTTAAGCCAGGCCCTGTCATGTCAGGGCATCCAGTAGTAGTGCAAAACTCGGATATGGTGCCGTAAACGAGATTAATGTGATCGAATAGTGCTAGAGTGTGCGACGCCAGCCATTCGTTGTAATCTAAACCGGGTGGAAGGTCGACCAGCATCCTCAGGTCCAGCTCAGGCAGCTGTCTCTCGAGAGCCGCCTCCTCGAGATACAATTTCGGATCTTCAGTAGTTCCCGCATCCTTGTCCTTTTTTCGGGCCTTTCTGCAAGCAAGAATTTAACCACATGAGACTTCACGAGACTCTCGCGCAAATACGTAAAAACGAATTTCAGGATGTCGAAGTGTTCGACAAATGGAAATCCCTAGACAAGGCTGGCAGCCTTCTGTCAAAGGAATGTACAATAGTAAAATAAATCAGACTACGCGTTTCTCTAGAGTGAACAGATTCGATAAAACTGTGCAAGTTCTACGTTCTAACGCGTGCAACAAAATTTAACTATCAGCAAGAAAGATACCCAGTGACTGAAGGAACTTGCTATGGATAAATATCGGACGTCGTAACAGCCATTGGCAATTGGCTGGCCAACAGTTCGGGTAGGTAGCAGGTAAAAGACAAACGGTTACTCCGAAAGATTGAAAGAAAGAGAAATACGAGGGTCGTCAGGATATCGAGGCCTTTCCAAGAATATGAAAACCTTCAGATTCTAGGTACCGGGTATATAATACCCATGAAGTGGGATTTTCTGAAGGTGACAGGAAAAGTGAAATCGTATAAGAATCAAGAAGAAAACACCAGGGTGCTTTTTAAATTGTCAAAAAGATGAAGGAAAAAAATAAAAATAAATAAATAAATGACGGTATTTCGTTTTCCATCTATTTTCCCAGTTTCCACCTTCTTCAACTTCCTCCTATGGTGTCTCTCAACACTTTTTTCCCCTTTGCCACGGCATCCATCTTCTTTGCCTTTTTGACGGGACAGACCGAATGGTGCTGCGTTTGCGATTAAAAATTTCCAGCTGGAAGACTCCGCAATGAAGCGTTACGAGTAGGGTAGGTAGGTAGGTACGAGAGGTCTTCCTCTGGTATAGTGAGTAGGTGTGCATCTAGACACAGTAAAGAAAGAAAACGGGACCGGGTTCAGGGTTCAGAGAGGTCAAAGGCGTGCACGTATCCAAACGCTTAAAGGAACGAAGCCACGCGCCTTCGTCCACGCTGTGAAGTTGCTCCTGAGGGGCTGAAAATAGGAAGAGCCCACTATGGTGACAGCCTTTAATCTACGCCCCTGGACTGCGAATCGGGAAAATGAAAATTGAAGGGCTCTGGGTAACGAGCATGAATGGCCACGTCCGGCTTCGTGGCAAAGGCGGATCTTGGAGAGAAACAAAAAAGAGAACTAAACAAGTATACAAGCCAAAGAAAGGATCAACCCTTTCATAGGGCACATCCATTCATCCTGGTCCTGCGACCCAGGATGACCTAAGGGTGATCCCGATGATAAGATCGCTATTAAGGGATTGCGACTCAGACTTAGTATTCCATTACTCTCGCTAGACTGGGTCAGAATGTTCCGAACGGATACGGGAATTTTTGTTTAAAACTTCAATAAAAAGTTTTTGGATCCATTTTAAATGAACGAAGTAAAATTTTGAAGTACCAATTGGTCTGTATACGTGATTGGATATACAGCTTGAAATTGTAGGTTATGTTGATAAATGCCTCAGGAATGGAGTATATGCTTGGTGTATAATCGGGAGCGAGTTCAGATCGAGAGAAAGGATTCTGGAGTAGGGACTGTGACTCTTTCTCTTTATATTTCTCAGCAGAGGACTGCTGGATACTATCTGGAGATACTGGCTGTATTATATATCTTGCTAACTAGGTAGGTAGGTACCTGAATCCTCGTACTCCCAGCCACCATTCCCGGATGGTAAAACCCATGAAAACTTGTTAGTGTACGAGCTACGTAGCTACGTCTACTGAGGTATCCTACCAGGGCGTTGGCATGTCCCTATGACTTGTTCCGAACAATGTCCTCAATGAATTGGAAAGGACCGCCATGGACTATTCGCAAGATCACGTGGCGGGACAAGCAATCCTATACAGGCTACACCGCACTGTCCCCCAGGACGAGGATGAAGAATGGGACCAGGGTCTACCCTGTTGGTATTTGCGGTACCGGCAACAATAAGAACAGTAGCAGCAAGATCAGCGGTAGCAAAGACAACAGCACGGGACCTGAGGGAGAGTTCAGGACTGGTTAGACTGGTCCGACTCTTTAATCCAATGAGACAGCCGCAGTCTCAGTAAAATTCGTCAAGTACCCTTTGTCCCAGGCGGCGCCACTTGTACCTCCACTTCCTGCTACCCACCCGTTTTCTTCGCGCACCCTTAATTAAGACCCGAGTACGTCGAGGAGGCTCGCGAAAAAAAGGATTTCTACTTCTAGATAATGCAAGCTGATGATTACGCGTCTTTTCCAACCTCCATCTCAGGTACCCTGGGAACTCGCGATAGGATGGTTCCACGTGGATGGAACGTGGATCATTGTCATAGGATAGCAGAGAGCCTAGTCGTCTTCGAGAAGCTGTTTCTACTGATGATGGATCAATTGGGGAACTCACGCGACTAGCTCGCCGAAGAGGCGTATCTTCCTGTGGCAGGTGTCAAGGAGCGATAGACGGGAGGATACCGTGGTACTTCCGGTAGCTGCGGACGAGGAATTGTGAACTGGTGTGGACGGTGCAGAAGATGCCGAGGAGTTGTCCAGGAGGGCCACTGCCCCACGTGCAGGTGAGCGCAGCATGGCCGAAGACGTTGATGAGGAACGTCTTGCTGGCACCGTGGACTCCACGCCGATGCCGGCGGTCTTCTCGCGCACGCTAGGTATGCACCAAATCTTGTTTCCTTATCATTGAACTCTTTGGCTTCAATCGGAAGGGACCTCGGATCGCTCCCGAAGTTAATCACGGAAGTCAGTCTTATCCGATGATCCCGGTCAGGATGACCCTGTGGTTCCTCGATGGCGATTGGGATGATTCTCTGTCGTTGACAAAAAAAACAAATTCTTCCAAGTTCTTCCCTGGCGACAGTTCCAACTCTTATCGGTTTCAGGTCGTTCTATACGTAAAAATCGAAGTCTTTTCGCTGCTGTGCGGTTCGGCTAAGGAAGACGAGTTCAAAGCGCCGTTGGCTCTTAGGTTAACCTTGAGTCGAGATCGAGAGTGCCGGGTTGGGATAATCGTATGCGATGTGAACGTAGTAAGGATGCTAAGCCGTTCCCGGTCTGAAAGGAAAGTTACGATTTTCTCTTTTTAGACGATTTCGACGATTTGAACATCTTTTCGATATAAATTTGATTTTTCCCTGTCACGTTTTTCTAATCCGATTCTAAACCTAATCACTGTCAAAGTTTTTTCAACTTCCTGCTTTTTATCGTGCAATTAATACGTGACGTTCGATACATCCGGCACAATGGTTTGTTAACCAACGAAGCTTACGCAGTTTAAGCGGAGTAAGATAATATTGGAAACAAAAATTTCGTTCAGTATCACCGTCAATAAATTTTCATAAACCTGTATAAAATCGAGTATTATCAAAGACATCCAAATACTAAGCAGTACTTGGTAATGTACCATTAAAAAAAAGTCTGACACTAACTCCACGTGTACCCAGCACGTCACCAGCCGTGATAATCAAATAAACATTAATTAAAAAAAAACAGTTCAAATTTCATTTAAAATCAATATTGTAAACTTTTATCACGATTAATAAATTTTTCAAAAATCAACAAATATACTTATACTTAAAAATTCCCCAGTAAAAAATCCCAACGAGCAGTCCACGTGTACCCAGGAGTATCCCTAAGCAACAAAACAATCCCCATGTAACCGCAGCTAAAGAATACCATTAGTTCATCATCCAAAACTACCGTTATGACTTTCGCGCAAGTTCTTCTCACCATCACCATCGATATACCTCAAGCATGCAAAGACCCAACAGACACAAGCGTCATAGACATCGTCAAAGAGACCCAAGTACCCGGCGGCTCCTATACCACCTATACAAATCCTCTCGGCAAGAACCGAACACTTTCGCCGTTTCGCGCACTTTCTACAAGCGCGAGAGCGCGACGTTCCTCGGCGACTGATTAACCTCCAATTGGATTTCTACAGTATACAGCTATAGCCCGAATGAAGCGTACAAAGTGTGTGACGCTTGTACGAAAACAAAAAAAAAGTTACAAAGAGACCTCGACGCCGGGCGTCGCGACGACGTGCACGCTCGCTAGCAAGGCGTCCGGAACGCGACTGCCAGCACTCACGGTATTCGCGGTCCCTCCTCGAGGTTTGTCTTTAGGGTAGGGCACCGCGGCAAGTAGCTACGACGACGCTGACGGCGTCGGCGGCAATGCGACGCTCGTTGCGCCGCGACGCTGGTGGATCAGCTGTGACGAAGACTGGAGTCAGCTGACTGGCTGGCAGCGCTGGGGCACTCTGCGACAATCGATACTATACGTCGGCCCGACGCTGGGGTCCTGGTGGCTCTTCTTCGGGTCCTTTTTGACACCCTTGTGACACAACAGTATTCGTACGTAGGAAATACGTGCGGGGGAACGAGGTTCGACAACGGGCCAAGTTCCTTCGCGGAAGGCCCATACGTGGTGAGGAAGTCCCCTGGTCCTGGTTTTGGCATTCGGATGTTTGCCATTCGACGGTCCACATTCAAGACGCCATTGTTTCAAACTCACTAAGTGGATACGGTGTCAAAAGATTCTTACCCCGTTACAATTTTTTTTTCAATTCACCCCTAAAAAAAATTCAAACCTCATAACTGGCCCTTTCATCGATTTTTGTCAAACTCGTATCCCGCGGTACTGGACTATGAGAATTCGCGGATCCAGGGACGTCTCTACGTGTCCAATAGGGGCCCCCTATACGTATGAATCACACGGAACTGAATCATCCAGAGAAGATGGAAACAGCTGTCTGACCTCCGTAAGTCACTTTGGACGTAACAGGCGTCTTCCTTAACGTGAGGTTCGGTCGCTCCAATCGGGATCGTTCTCGTTGTGGCATTTAACACTGATAGCTCAAGGTCAATTAACAACTGGAAAAGTTTCTCGCTTCGAGAGTTATGTCAAACCTCAGAAACGATTACGTATGAAGTCTGTCATTGAAAACGGATTGTACGTGATTCTCGTATACGCCAAGAGAGCATGTATGACGTCACAGCCGCTAACCCTACGCGAAAAGGTAAAAAAACAGGCATGCACGTAAACGGCAAAAAATAGTAACTGAAGAAAATGTCCAAAAAAAAAAAAAAAACAGCACACAGGATTACGGAGAACTCGAGCAATCCATATCGGAACCGAGGCTAATCCCAGGGATAAATCTTGATCTATGCGGTCGACCTAGAGGAAACCTGATCTACGCGATCCCAGTCTATTTCTCATGGATTTCTGTCAATAAGGTTAGGTGGGTTAGGAGATTGTGCATTTGGATGATAGCAATGTACGGTACATGCGTGTAAGCACCCTAAGGGCCCGTAGCAAGCCCTGACCGGGGGTCCTTTCTGGCGACGATGATGGCGCTTGATGAACGGAGGGATGGAATATGCATGAGGGAGAAAGGTGGGGGAAATAAGGAGACAGAGAGA
Source organism: Cephus cinctus (assembly GCF_000341935.2). Taxonomy (NCBI): domain Eukaryota; kingdom Metazoa; phylum Arthropoda; class Insecta; order Hymenoptera; family Cephidae; genus Cephus; species Cephus cinctus. The sequence continues at coordinate 10,698 of NW_014332891.1, forward strand.
GAGAGAGAGAGAGATGAAGAGTGAACGAGCAACACGGGAAGGTTTTATCCTCATAATTGACTTGTAAATGGGGGAGAGAATGAATGGATGGAAAGTGAACCGAGCTGGAGATTGGCGCCAGCAACTCGGTGCTCCCGAGGATTACAAACGAGAGCGGATCGATTTGACGGCGCCTGTGAGACGCGTCTCCGTCGCTCGGTGCCACGACGATGTTTGTGTTTGTTTACACCGCCTCCATCATCGGTAACCCAGACGATGTTATTATCTATCCCCGTTCCTCGTACTATACCCGGTCATTTCGTATTGGATAGGGACGAGTGGACTCTCGAGGGACCGATAAATCCCGTTCCCCATTGCTCTCTCCCGTTCGCGAAATAATCCCATTCTGCCTCGGACGTAGGCCGTTTTCTTTTATGGTGGACAGAACGAATCTGCAACTCCGTTAAAAGCTCCAATTTCTATGGGATCTAGTCTTTTCTCGAGAAAGACCAACTACAAGTATATATATTTAGATTTGGGGATATCCTGTTTCTTGGTGGTGTCCCAAGTGGATGTGACACCTTGGTTAATTACAGGTGTGACACCATACGAGTTTCGTTTGCTCTGCAATCATTTTTTATGGGACACTGGGCCAAACACCAGGTCCTTTTTTCATGCAGTCTTTGCTCGCTTCAGAGAATCGACGGGAATCATAGTGTAAGTTGGTCTTTGATAAATGGAACTTTTGTTGTGTCTTCTGGGGGTCTATGGCCTTTGTGTGTTGACTGACTTTACTACACGTCAATCGTATCGACGAAATGGATCGATTCGATCGAGTGTATTGGAAGACAGATTGATCGATCGATTTGGATTGCATGACGGTAAATTGACGGTTTTGCGGAGAAAGAAGAATAAAATGTAGCCAAGGTTAGTGGAATTATGGAGATCGTGAGATTTGGTGATATAAAAGTTAACTATGTAGGTAAAAGATAATTTTTAGGTAAAAAATGTAAATTCTTTTGGGGTAAATAAGTCGGCTGGTTTTTTGATAAAAAAAAATTTGACTGGAAGGATCAGGTATTTAATTAAGTAAAGCACCCACCTCGTGCTCGACCATGCTAACAAAATTGAGAGCTCTCAGGCTCGAGTCGTGCTTTAAGAGTCCGTGAAAAATTGTGGAAAATAAGGAAAAAAAAAAGAGTTGCCACAAAATGACCTGGACCTTTGGAAAACTAAAAAGGAATCCTCGAGCAAGTCGAATTCTTGGTCTGAAGAGTCTTCTACGTATTTTGAGAAACTTTTACTTTGTCTAAGGAAAAAAAAAACAGGAAATAAGGTCAGAGGGTAAAGACTGAAAGAGTTTCTAAATCAATATAAATGAGACCCATTACCTCTAAACACTGCCCTACCTATTTGCAAAAAAAAATGCGACTCAAATCAAAAGACAGTTTTCCCAAAATAAACTACCCAACCTGTATTTGCATCCTGAAATCTCCCAGCACTATACAAATATTCCGTGATAATTTCATCTAAAAAAGAGAATAAAAAGGCGAATGGAGGGGGTAGCCGATCGCAGGGTCTGTTGATTTTTCAGCGACATCGATATCTCCCTCGAGCCAAACATTTACATAACCTTAATCATGACCAGGAAAGCCAAAGCCCGAAGGAAGTGGCCGAGGTCGATGTCTGTAAACTTTTCTCTGAAATCGAGGTCGTACCTAACCTATACGTAATAACATATAACAGCCGAGTCCAAGCGTAGGAAACAGTGGCGGACGTTGGCAACGGTACGCGGTTTCAAACTCCCGATAACACACCGACTTCCGAAATTCGAGATAGCATCGCAAACCTACTCTTAGACACGGCTACAATATCCAAAGTCACGAAACAGCATATGAAAAACATTAGAAAACATAACCATACATTCCCGTACCCGACGGCTCCTGCGTGGCTGCAATAACGCAGTCGCCCTGACGAAATAACACGATTCCCGTACAGGCATCCCGGTGTAAATTAAAAGGGAGAACCGACTTTCCACTCGGCAGTGATAATTAACGATAACGAAGTAGCCTATAGCATGTTATTGTTATGTACACGCGTACTGACCTGCAGAAGCACGTGACGGTATCCTCGACATCGAGAGAGATAGTAGTATCGATGGCTGAGTACTTGAGGACTTTCCTACTGCCGATACCGAACATACTAAAGAAATCCCGAAAGAGAGAGAGAGAGAGAGAGAGGAGACGGGAAGGGATATATAAAAATACAGTAGGATACAAGTAAAAGGATAATGGTGGGAAAGGGAAGCAGCAAGATGGCGTTGACTGCCACGGAGAAATGATCCAAGGAGGTTCTCTGTATAAGAAGATGGGATAACACGACAGGACGGAATATTCCGGTCGAACGACTTTGCGAACGAACGTACGCAGGGAACTGACTGGTAGGCCTTTTGCTTCCCGTTCTAAAAGTGTTCACAGTACCGCAAGAGGGGCTTCGGCAAGACACGCACCTTGTAATGCAATTACCGGGGTAGCCTCTCTCGCGAATCCAAACAAGTTCCTTTCTTCCTACCTCCACGCCGTTGTACCGACCGGACCGTTTCAGGGTCAACCGGTAACAGCGGACCGACCGGTACCGACCGTACTGTCGTAACGCATAACCTAGTACGAGAGCATCACTTGGACGAAGTAAATGTGTCTAGTTTGGATATACACGGGGGACAGTTAATGTTTATATGGTGCAACTTCAAGGCGTTTAGAAATTTTACTCGAGTCGCTTTCAAGGGAAACCGAGAGCGGATGTCGATTGGACGTGTAATGTATATAATAGAAGTGTTGGTGTGTGTATGATTGGGTTTAATGAAAATTGTAAAAGTCGATAAAAAAGAATAATATACGTCGTTCAAGATATTTATGACGCGTTGATAATTTCTTTTTTTAATTGACACATCCAAGGTTCGCGATAGGCGTTGGGTTGCTTTTAGGCTATGTTGCGAGTCACGTGATGTTTTTTTTCCTATTTATGAACTATTATGAAATATACGTGACATTTTCACGAGGATCGCGACATTACGTCGTAAACATACAAATGCCGGGGGTCTTGTTTGAAATGCCATTGTCAAATAGGACGTATAAATTGAGAGATACGGGGGGG
>NW_014332891.1:13995-21876 GCF_000341935.2 Cephus cinctus
GGGGGGGGGGGGCTCCTGCTTAATAAAATGTATACGATACAGTCTGAAAACACGTGAAAATTATTTGGACGAGAAACAGAAAAAAAAAAATTCGAATAATCCAAAGTTCCTCGTGAGTCTGTCAAAGAAGCCAAAAGTCATTCCCGACGAATGTCACGCTTTCTTTCGCGCAGGGATAATTGTTCCTGTTGTTGCTTTCCTGAATTATCGTAAAAGAAAAAAAAAATCTTCAATCGTCCGTGTAAAAAAATTGCGCAAGACAGTACACAGAGCAACGACACAATATCGAGATAACGATAAAGTCTGTTTGCCAGAAAGAAAACACGTGGCGCAAAGTCATCATAGACTGTTACCCCGAGTATCTTAAAGATAGCAACGAATAGGCAAAGTAGGGATATTAAAAAAATGTCTAAATCCTTGAACATCCAAAAAAAGAATATAATGCACCAGACTCACGAGAGTAACAGAGTCAATGGATACTTTGTGTTCAGTCCGTGTCACGAAAAATACATAAAACGCGTAAACAAGCACAAATAACATTATCTTGCCTCGTTTCCTAATCTACCTGAATAACAAGAATTGTACGGGCGTTTTGAGAGTGGTGCAATAACAAGAGCGTTGCTGAACGTTCGTCGCCGTGTTTGCCCTTGAACTTTCACAGCATAGCGAAGGAGACGGCCGTGTCCCGTGAGGCAATATCGTCCTATGCAAACGTGAAAACGTAACCATTGTTATTCTCGTGAGACGTGAGAAAATCGTAAAGTCTATATAACGCAAGGATATTTGGTACACAGGTATGTGGCATTTTATGGATAGGCGTAGATTTGGATATGGATTTAAAAAAATAATTAAAAATATAAAACCAAGCAACACGGGTAAAGAGCGACTATAAAAAAAAGTCCAACGGCCCTATGCAACCCTCTTTCTAAGTTTATTCTTCGTTGGCAAGGAACGTGATTCATCATGAAGCCAATCACATCGCCAAGCCCGACTGAGTCATCATCGGTACAGTTGGATGATGTCGGACGAGAAGTAGTATTGTGTACGGCGAACTGGCCTGCTAGCCTGACCGTTCATTCGTTACTGACTAGAGTATAGCTAAATGTATGAATACGTGTATATTCACCTGAGGCTCGTATACACGTATATGCGACTATAGGTAAAACTTAGTTGCTCAAGAATTAGACAAACTTTTTTTACTTGCAATGACGCACGAGAGCGATAACTGCTAGTCAATTTGTTATGCTAATTTCTCCCGACCTCGCGTTACGTAGTTTTCACTGGGTGTTTATACATATTTCTTATAGGCATCAGTTATCAGAAATGATTTAATGGTGATTTGGGGTACAGAGAGTGTACGCTTGGGAGATACATAGTGCAAAAGGTCCTGTGGTTATGGATGTAAAATGGTAAACTAGGATTTTCACGTATCGCAATCTTACGCAGTCCTTATCGTACGGGCGTCGTAAAACTTTCATGGGCTTGAACGTTGTCCTTTGTAGGTTAGGAAAATGGCGAAGGTCCATATTTTCCTTGGAGACAAATAGACTTGCGCGCACGGTGGTGCAATAGTATTTTTGTTATTTCGGAGGAGTTGAGTTCTATCAGGAATCGAGATATTTGGTTGAATTGTCAGGATCGGTAATTTGACAGAAAATTATCAAAAGGGAACGTCAACGTCGCGACGATATAAAAATAAAATATTAATCAATTTATCAATGACAAGCTGTCGATGACAATGGCACGCGAAACGTATCGTTGGTTAATTCATCTTTGATATTTTTCATTTTATCGTTAAGGGAACTACCGAGGATTTCTATGGCGGGCGAAACAGCGACAGAAGTACAAGTGTCCTTGTTCTTGAAGATGTTCATAGAAATAAATTAGGCAATGTTTTTAAGCACGTGTCTTCGCCGGCCTGACGCAAAGAGACGTCTTTTGTTCGCGAAGTTTCTGGAGAGTGCTACGGATCGTTGTGTGGTGACGGGTAGGATGGGTGAGGGGGCGAGAGAGGGCATGGAAGCGAAAAAGAAAGAAAAAAGGGGAAAAAGAGGCAAAGCCAAGGCGACTAAGGTGGAAGGAAAAGAATAAGAGTAAGAAAAAGAAGAAAAAAGCACGAGGTTCACAATGGCTTTTAATTGCCGGTCGCTATTTCCACGCCTTACAGACTTCTTCGTGAGTGTACCGTTTATTTTCACTAGGTGTGGATGACACTTAATTCTGATATCGATTGGACATCGTATCGATCGACGCGCCACGACGTAGAACGTCCAGTACGACGTTACATAATGGACAAAGAGATGAAAAAAAAAGACTAAAAAAGAACTCGATCGAGACACATATATGTATATATTTACGCGACGTGGGTTTATAATAACGAGCGTTACGACGAACGTCATAATCAAAACTGAGGGAACTGGAGAAGATTGGTTTTGGATCACTTGTTTTTCTTTTTGGAATTTCTTTCAGAGGGCTCTTGTACGGAACGTTTGTGAGATTGAAATTGAATTTTCTCCCTGCTGGACACGAGTGCCAATGGCGCACGGCTGGCGACGCTACTTCATTACGCAAATCCTGCCTAGTAACGCGTTAAAAAGGCCTAAATAGTCGAGCGCGCCCACGCGTGCCCTATAACCGGTTTAAATGAGTCCTTAAAGCGCGCGATTAATATTTTCCAATTTCGTACGGGAGTTTGACCTTTTTCGATTGAGTATGTAGAGAATTCATTTATTTAATAGCGAGCAAGTGATCTTATAAACATTTGTAACTGTTAAAGGACTTGCATTTCGACAGTAATTGAAAGCGTCCAGTGTTTCACACATTTGCTGAGCCGCGTGGCAACGACCTCTAAAATTAGTTTTTCGCGATATCGTGGAAATTTCAAGTACGCCGTGCATTTTTCCCCAACGACAGTGTCAAAGTGTGAAAGTGCATTTTTAATTACCTCGTACACACAGTCATCGCACTCTCCAGGAAAACGTATTCGCGAAGAAACTTAACATCAGACACGATGAATGATTTTCAGGGATTCTTGGGGATACTTCGTGTGAGCGTCATAAGCGTGACGGTTTAACGAAGTTGAAAATAAGTAAGAAGAAGAAGAAGAGGACGATGCCGAGGAAATGAAGCAGCATCGTAGACGATGATAATGCATTTTTCTCTACCTTTCAGAAGACGCTTCTGTTTCTAGGGCCAACTTGACGTGGCCATTGGACGTCAATGACGCTCCTGGGTTATCATCGATTTATTTGAAAAATAAAAAGGAACAGTTTAAGGCAGAACTAAAGAAGACATTCAAATTTATTCTATATTCTACCATCCACAATTAATACCGACTCAAGGTTCTCAGGAATTTTTTCTTTTCAGGTAAGGTTAACCTCTATTCGGTTGATGCTACAGGACAATCTACAAGATATATTTATTCTGAAACTTACCCCATAAACCAGTCCACGGTATCGCGGAGATACTCGGGTAATCTATCCAGCTTGGATGATTTTCAAGTAGATCAACACCGGGAAAGCTTGCACTAAACGAAATATATCCTCTCGTACTAGCACTCAATCCGCAATCTCGTGAAATCTAACATGGCGAGGTTCTATTGTCACCTGTTCCCGTCATGCCTCGCTTGCAAAATAAGTCGTCTTTCACGAAACTGACGATCCTACAGTTGCCGCACGGTCTTTTTCTTGACTCGAGATTGGGCGATTCGTTTTTCCGAAAATTATGACGAGCGCGCGGACAACACTGAGAAAATTCACGAATGCGACGCTTAACGCGGTCGGAGCTACTTTAGAGCACAGCTGATCTAACGTTTCTCCTCGTACGGTCATTTCTACTTCATTGACCGACACCAGAGGGTACTATCTACCACGTACAGTCATATCTCTTCTAACGGAGAAACAGAATGTACCGTAGCGGATGAGTTTGAAACTAAAGTCGTGGTATCGATAAAAATGAAAATTTGTATAAATTATAAGTATTTAATAAATTAATATTTATTTTAGAATACGAAAGACTGGAGTATTCAGGAATTAAAATAAAACATTTTTTAATAACCAGTCACATATTGCTCTTAGGGTAATTTTCTTCAACTGTTTTACCCGCTGAAGGCTTACGGTTCTGTATTACCGATAGTACCTCTGTATCGACTGTCAAGGATGGCTTGCATACACAGGGTATCCATTTACATTACCCTATTTGAAGTTACCTAACACTCCAGTCAGGAGTTTGTAAGAAACTTTTATTTCTAAACTCCCCGTGAAAAATATTCTCGTTACGTGCACGGAATCGCTCCAGAAAGCCGAGGCTAGGAAAACACGCACGAAGGGTTAAAACACGCTCTTAGAGTTCGCAAGGGTCGATAAGTTACGTGAGCAGCCGGCTTTATAACTCGAGAAACATTTTGTGGATGTAAACGTCAAGTTTCCAACCATGAAAAGGCCCTCGGCGAGAATTACCCTTCCAGACGCCATTACACAATCAGAATGCAGACAGTTTTGTGAGTGTTGCGAAATGTATAACTTTTATATCGTACGTTCAAAAGACCCGATACCTGAATAAAACTCAACTATCATTCCCTCTGATGGAAACCACACAATTCAGTCGTAGAATAACCATTTTCTCTCTGTTCCACGTAAAATTCCAATTAGTGTAAAATCGCAAATGCACGTGTTCTCACATATCTCCAAGTTCCTGGCTGTAACGGTAAATCGTTAGATCGTTACAATCATGGAGATTTCCAGAATCATTTGTTCCACGAGGCGACTCGATATGCGCGGATTAAAGTGGATTTTCTGGTAACGTTAAGCGGTGGCGTGTAATAACGAATGAGTTTGTACGAGGCGATTGTAAATCGCCGAAATGCTGGCTCGCGTACTGATTGATATTTACCCTACAATTCGAAAAGTAATTTATTTCCATTCGCAGTGTGTACTGTAATGCTATATGCAGCGTCACGGTCCAGTACGGGACAAGCATGATTCAACGATTTACAGTATCGGCTTATGGTTTATGAGAGAATCAAACTGCAACTGGGAATTTCACGGAATTGCAATTGGAATTGCGACAAATCTAAAGGATCAACTGGCTTCCAAGTCCAGACGTCGGACCCCATGGTAACCGCAGTCGGGAATATTCGAAACTGTCATATGACAGTTGGTACGGTATATACCCATATGGTATATACCATATGGCTTTATCATATATCAAAGGTATTTTATACGCTTGTAAATTGATAATATGATATTACACGTAAATTAATTAAACTAAGATGCTCGAAATAATTGCATGAAATAACGTTACACGTAAAAGCGTTCTAGGCGTCGAAGTTACCTAAGAAACTTTGGTCGTTGCACTTTGAAAAGTTAGTCACGGAAGAAGAAAGCTATTCCTCGGATCGTCAAAGGGGGTTGGAGGAACAAGAGGAGTTGGGAACCAGTCGAGGTTGCAACCACCATTATTCTTCCTTCGCCAAGCCAGAAATTGGCTCGGTCTCAATTTTCGATTCTCTCGATATATATATATATACACACACGCACACGCATACATACGTTTTAACATTATATATAAACTGTACAACTTTTTACCATAAGACATTTTACCATCATCCATGGCTTTGACGTAACGTTAACATGCATAACAATTTTTATCAGTACTCTCACTTAATCTTCTGAAGAGGTTCGACGTTGCAATTGAAAAATCCTAGTTCTCCTTCAGGATTCGCGCAGCTAGAAGAGATTAATAGCGTCTTCAGTCCTCTCTCTCTCTCTTGCTATGCTAAATGCTACCATTATCTGTCTATCCATCTCTATACCGTTCCCTCTCGATGAGGAAATCAATAGGAATGAGAAAGACGAATGAGAGATTGATGGGATGCTGTGTGGTTAGCGTATAAAAGAAACGGGTATAATAAACAAAAATGTGGGGTTTGCCAAAACGGTGGATACGGCGTTGGGGATACGGGGAAAAGAAAGTAATAAGGAAAAAGGGATAAGTGAAAAGAGAAATTTCTCAACGACGCTTTAGGGAGCCAATTTACGTTTATGGATGAATTTTATTCTATATCTGTCACAATGACGAAATTACTTTCGGCCTTCTTGTAAACGTCTGCGTTCGCGCATGCGCAGAGGCGAGAAGAAGAAAAAAACCCATAAACCCAAGGACCAAGAGGGACGCGAAAGAATAGATATATTATTGCTCTCGATTTTCACGGCCATAGAAGCCAGTATGGGACCCGCCAAAAATTTTTCAATTGTGACAGTCTCCATCTTTCCCTCGCTTTTCTTTTTCATCCCCTAAGTAAACGTTCGTGATTTTTCACAGACTCTTCGCCGCAGATCATCCCCTTCTGCCAGACCAATGTTTCTTTTACCCGTCTATATTAGTATAATAAATTTTATTTTTACTACCCTAATCGCACTCGCTCACCCTCGAATCCTTTCTTACGCTCGGGACACGTACAAAGGGAGAAAGTAAGTTCAATTAATCTCACGTATAAATTTCGTTACATGTCACTGACTGCGCTGCGTCATTTCCTACATGGTCGCCGTTCTGTCTCGTATACTTTTCTCTACTGCGAGACTTCGCGTCTACGTATCTTATACCTACCGCGATGCCATCTGGAAAACCGGTAACGATCCATTCTCCTAGGAAGGAGGTAATGGTCAGGACGATGCCGGTCTTGGAAGTGCACGATTTTACAACCCACATTACTACAGTACACTCGAGGAGGATATCCGTAGAGACGCGTTATTTAGTAGAAGGAAAAGAGGTATAAATAGGGGAAAAAAGGGATAACGTGGAATTCAAAAAAGTAAATGGTCGATATGGGAACTCTAGTTTTAGTAAAGAACCGGAGTAAAGTATCACTGATTCCCAAGTGGATTTATGCAGCGATACGACAAAAAAAAAAAAAATAGGAAAAATAAATATAATGAAGGAAAACACGAATAAGATATATGAAGACGTGATATCTGATGTAAGGAAAAAAAAAAAAAGTGTAAATAGGTAAAAAAATTGATATTAAAAAAAGGTGTTTTTAGTAAACAACTAAATAAATCACAAATTGTCGTACAAGTCGAAATTGACCGATTGAACAATTACAGGAATGACTTTAATGTGTGTTAAGATTTTCTAATGGTACCTAATTACGTTTCGAGAACTCCTTGATTACTGCGCACGAGTATAAATTTACGAGTGATCGTCTCGAGTCATTCGAAAGTCACACCTTAGCTAATTGCCTTCCAGACTCGAGTCAGTAAGACGTACATTTGCTATCGTGTGGTAACGGATGATAACTAGTCAGTCAATGATGATTGATGATACAAGCTCGTAAATACCGTTACCGACTCGTACAAAAGGAAGTGAAGCTACCAGGAGGATAATAACGTACAACTCACTCTGGAGCAGCCTGCAATTATTTGTGTAAAAAAAAAAAAACAAGAATTTCTAATTTTAAATTTGTCCGACTAATTCAAAGACGCTGTACCTATAACGTAGAAAAAGGAAAATTTAACGAGCTGCTGATTTTTAATCGTCCGGATTCACAGTGTTTACTGCTATATATAAAATTTGATATCTATACTATATTCATGGTAACTACTGTATATATAATGGACAGGAAATATATATATGTATACTCCTTTTGCACAGAGGTTAATGTATTCCAAGGGTAATCATTGCGCTGCCTTGTTGTATGTAAATCTAAGCCTGAGGTAGAAATGGATCGTCATTCGGTAGGAGAATTGTATTGGCGTCCCATCATCCCTTAGAATTGATTTTACCCCTGCCAGTCGAATTCGATTTCGTGGGGAGTATTAAGATTTTTTTTTTTCACTTGCAAAGCTTGGATCTGTCAGAATTGGGTAGTCGAGTGAATAAGGG
>NW_014332891.1:22198-41615 GCF_000341935.2 Cephus cinctus
GTGGGTGGGGGATTGATACTCGCGAAGAAAAAAGAAAAGCAAACAAAAGAAAAGAAAAAGCGTGTGGCGGAGGGTGAATAAAGGGGGTGGAACAGATAGGAGCGTAGAATTTTTTTTTTAATGGATACGGCGCTTCGTAGGGGGATGAAAATCGGTTAAAGATCCGAGAAAACGTTGAATTTTCCGGAAGTTCTCCGGTTACAAGTTTGATCAATGGAGCGCTTGCGCGGAAAATTCTTCCTTGCGCGTCTTCGTCCTGTATACGAGAGGGGATGAAATAAAAAAATTTTCCACGAGGGGTTGTCGTAGATTTTTCTCATAGAGAATTAACGGTAGCCAAGTTTCCGGCACGGCGGACAGACGAAATTCAAAGTCAGGGCTGGCTCAAGAAAAAAAAGATTAGGGGTTCTTAAAAGTTCTTGAATAATACAATAATACGAGGCTGGGTGAATATGGCTCTTAACGAAACCACCCTTATGGGCATTATGGTACAGCTTCGTAGGGGTAGCTATTATAATTTAAAGTCGCTCAGCCATGATTAGGACCGATCCCTTGATTGGTGGTGGGGTTGCAGACCCTGCGCATAGTTCAGGGAGGTCTCGTTAGAAATACTAGGGTGGTATTGCAACCCCTTAGACAGGGTGGGCGTGCGTCTAAGGGTAATTACTTTCGGCGGTAAGGATCAGCTAAGACAATAGCGGGTCAGAGATGTTGGGTCACGGTACTGATGTTTCACGAGCATCACAAGTCCCCCAAAAGTTTTGCGTCTCTCAAAATTTAATAGTAAATACTCCCTACGGACAATGCGTATCAAGTTTCCCCCATCATTATCCAGTTAGGAATGCAAGGGATGTGTTCGCGGGTTTACTCCTTGCATAATTAGAACTTAAAGCTTCCCTAGAACCCACGCTGCCCTTCCATCCATAGTTGAAGCTTGAGGTAGTGCACCCTCAAAGGGTTCACGTATACGCGAGTTCAGTACAAAATCAAAAAAAAAAAAAAAAAAAATAAAAAAAAAAAAAAAAAAAATCACTTTTTTCATTAATTTTCAATTTTGACTTTTTTTTTATTTCGCCTATATTCCAACATTTTTTTTGTCTACCAATTGATAATACAATTTGAACATCCCATCCTAATTGCACGGACTTTGCATTTACCGATCCTTTAATTAGCCGAACACGTTAACAGACCGGCGATTCGTGAAACGCACGTTTCCTTCGATAAAAAATACATTCACTACCTACGCGTGGGAAATCCACAAATTCGGCAGCATCGCTTTCAATCGAAAATAAAATCGAAGATTTAAACTTCGGATAAAAAAGTATTCTCGGTACGGACAATGCGAAAGGTATGTTTGGTAATAATAATGATAACAATATTTCGGTAAATATTACTTTTCCCATGCTGCTATATCGTCTTCAAATTTTTAAACTTCACGTTACTTTCGTTCTTTAACCGATTCCATACGTGCAACCATACACGTGTGTATATATATATATATATATATCCCATCCGAACCTCACCATAGAAAACGGAAGACACAGAAGACACGAGACTTCATCGGCCTGAGGCTTCCGCCACACACGTGGTGATCCTCTGTGCGATCTTCCTCCGTAACGAGCTGTAATTGCTTGGTCTTCGTATTTTTCCACCTACATATTGCCCGTTACACCATTTCACTCTTGACTCTCCCCCCCGCTCCCCCCTCCTATCATGATACCCCCCCCTTCTTCTCTTCCCATCCGAACCTCATCCATCTAACCTCAACTTTTCCCCCCTAATACGTATCCCATAGACACTATACACCGTAGTTATAATATATACATAGTTTACATACTTTACTATATACTATAGTACACATACTATACCATTAGACACGGTCTCTGTTATTCTACTAGGTTATGTACTACTTATCGTCACGAGCTCCAGGCAAATACTACATCTATAATCGAGGTACAGCTTATTGGCTCTTTGTCCGTGTTTCACATGGAAATTAAAAAAAAAAAAAAATCCCATAGAATAAAGCATAATTTGCCAATGAAAAAAAAAAATACCACACACAATGGGCAGAGCGCTTGTTTCCACGTGAGCGAATCGCGCGCCTAACGCTTGATAATGTCGATTCGATACGATGTAAAAGATTTGCCGAGTACTTTCCTTTGATCTGTATTCTAGGACAATTGTTACTTGCACGTATTTCTCTACGGTACACGTGCATACCTCGTTCCTCATTCCACGTAGATGAATACCGGTTATCAGCCCAAGGATTTTAAAGTCTCCATTGGCATTATGACGTAGGGTTACCTTTGTTCCCATTCAATATATTCTACGTGGATATGTGGTACAACAAGCAATGCTCATTTCGCCTATCGCGAATGTACTTCACAGCTTTATTGACATTGTGATTAAATATCATTGCTGATTGGATACGTCAGGAGTGTTGCGGTAATAGCAATGAGGAAGTCCTCACTGGTATGTACCATAAACGTACTATATCTTTATACAGTCTTCGAGTACAGATCAAAGGGAGATACCTGGGATCGCGATACAAATTATTGATTGGTTATTTAATAGAGAGTCCATTATACTCCGGATACTGTATACTGTATTATTTGATCAGTGCTTCTGGTATATATATATATATATATATATATATATAATTAGACTCCACGAGGAAGGGTTACCGGCGTTATAGACCCAAGGAACAGGGTGGTTTACGATAATATTATACAGTTTATTATATCGCCGTCTCACGCCATCGCATTGTTAGATCACGGGAAATGGACTTCCTTACGTAACCGCAAGCGGTCCAATATTATTCTTGCACGAACAATAGCCGGAGACGTAAATCAATGGGGAATTTCGGATTAGTCTATAGTCACGGCGTGGCTTTTCGATACGTAGAAAGAATACAGAGGTACAGTTGGTACGGAGATTGGAAATATTTTTTAAAAATAAAAATTTTTTTACTTAAAATTATTTTGAAAATTTTTTCTCTTTCTATCCTACGTCTCCGTACGCCATTTAGTATGGCTGCAGTCCTCTTCTTTGATCCTTACGAACGGATGATGAATTTATCCCAAAAAATCCGGACTTTTCATTAGACGTCGAGTACCGTGTTCTTCAAAGGACGGCGACTATTTCATTCGCGTGCTGAAAGGATTTAACCAGTTGAGGTTTTCTCCTGCTTGGAGTAACTTTGCGAATCCTTTTCCCTTAGTTCCAGTCATTTTCTCGTAATGGACCGAAAACTCTTCTGGAGCTCTCAAAGTTCACATATACCTTTTTTGCTCTCGTACTATGTGATTCCTGGGATTTTCAGGTAATGGACAGAATTTCAAGGAGTCTGACTTCTCAATAGGATCTTATAAAGGACCCACAGCATCCCGTGTTATAGGTGCATCCTTTTCGTATCTGGTGTAGAAATAAGATCTGTGTAGGTATAAGCTTGAATAGGAAAATAATTTTGTACTTGCATCTTTTTACAGCTGGCCACTTCGTCCGCTCACTGGCCGACCTGTCGCTTTACTCCGTAGACTGTAAGGGCCTGATGAAATTATGGCATCTCGGATTTCCGCAATTCCAACATTTGCCACTGCAAAAGCCGTCCGATCCAGTAGGCGAACACGTGAAATCCTCTTAGCCTGGCCAAATTCTTATTTCCCCGGATATAAGAAGATTTTCTTCGGTATTTCGACGCTTTTGAAAAATAACTTTTCATTGTCTCCGTAGATCCTTCGTTCGTCCTGTAAGGAACGAGTGACGTAATGCGCGTTAATATTTCAAATGAAAATTAAATATTACGGTCGAACTCCTGACGTGGGATTTAAATTTTTTATAAAAAAAAAATTCCATTTAATTACGAATAACTTGCAAAGCCTATTGAGAACAGCCTTTCGATCCGATAATGGCGCCGGTGAAGAAACTCTTGGATCCTTATGGGATCGCATTACCGATACACGCATTGCCGCCCACATTCCAGCCAGCTTAACGCGATACGAAGATAGGCAATCTGGAAAAGTTAACTCTACAGGGATTGGTCATAGTATTTTATTGATTGAACCAATGATAACCTCGCTGATTATTATTCCAAGCAAGGCGTATCCTATAAATAACCCAGGAACAGGACCAAACGAAAATTTAAGGACCATGGGACTGTGGACCATGGCGTTATGGGACAGGTGCAATTTTTCATGGTGCTCTCAAGGTGAACAGGATCGCCACCTGTTTCATTACAAGTCTGCCTCTCCCCATGCTCCTGACGCAGCATCTCATCCGATCAGTACCTTGCTCCTGCTAGGACGCATCGCTGAAATCATCTCATCGTCCTATACGGCGAACGTCATCAGGTTCAACTTGATTCGTTAATCGTCCAGAAGAGTCATATATATATTTTGGTCAATTTTACGTATACAAAAATCCGTATCCACTTATCCATATCGATCAACAAGATTTAATTGCAAGGGATCACGGTATAAACTGGAGATTTATCTCGCGAGAAATCCGGTCCATTTTAATCCACAGTAATTCAATGATGACTCGGGATGAATTTATAATTTTTTAATCAATCTTCATAACGAATTATACCCGGCTAAAAAATACGTTCAGTGACATCAAACCAAACCAGTCTTATTTACTGGAAGGTATAGGCCTTCAATTTACATACAGGTAGACGTGCCTGTACAAACTGTATAAAGTGCATGTAGAACTGCATTCAATTGGCCAGGAACTAAATTCTCTTAGACAGTGGCGTAAGAGTGATTTACAGCATCCTTGGTGAGAAATCCTCAGCAGCGCAAGGTGCACGTCTGGACCAGGAATTGTGCTGAGTTTCTGCTGCCACTGCACTGTCCATGTGATTTGCATGCAATCCCATATCCAAGGGTAGGTAAGGGTAGGTAAAGGGAGTACCAGTAAGGGTACCGTACAGCGGACGCAACAGCAGTTAAGCTACTCCACGCCAAGTCGTGTCTGACGGTTGGATCCAGGTAATTAACAGCCTCCGTAAACAGCAGATGAACGTCAGAGCGTCGCGACGCTCGGGGCTCAATTTGTCGCCGGACACTGTTTGACACTGGACCGACGTCAACCAACGACGCTGACATCCTCTACGTAGTTCAGGAAGCATCCGGTTGTATGAGAATCGGAGGAGGAAAAATTGATTTCTATTAAAAGTAACGTTTCTTCCCGGTCACCCTGTATATTAAATGACAGCTACCGGACACGTGGACTTTCTATCTAATAAGTCTGATCGTGTCATTCCTTAACTACTGGCACCTCGTTTAGCCAATCGACTGCGAAACGTCCGATCTAAGGATTTCTCTTGGAGATACTTTTTTCTTTTCTTTTTGCTTTCTTTTCTTTCTCCATCTCTTCTTCTCCTTTACGCCTAGTCACTGACACGTAGAAAATGTACTGGAGGTTCGACTTGTTTCCTGATCGCTGAACGCCGTCCTGTATAACGGTAAACTGGGAGGACTTGGACTTTCAATTGGTTTCGTTGTTAGGATGTCTTACGTCCGTGTATTTTACAGCCGAACGAAGTTGAATATGTACAGTAGGAATTGCGTAAAATTAATTCATGTTTTTCAACTTTTCCCCGAGGAATGGCGACTCTTCTGTGAATTCATGCGAAAGAGCGTCCCGACGCTTTCGTTCGTATTATCATTATTCGATATAGACGGATCCCCCCGTACGGTATCTGCTGTATTTACTTATGGACGTTTTTTTTATTCATAATTTTTTTAGTCACCCTTCATTTCATTTTTTTTTATTTTTTCCTTTTTTGTTTTTTTACTTCTGCCCGTGTTCACCACTCCGCGTATCCACTCGTTATTGATATACACGGGAGTGTGTTGGTTCGCGGAAATGAATTCTGCGACAGTATTTCTTGCGAATTTCGTATCTTATGGCGGAATGCGGTAAATGAGTTTTAACGAGTACTGCACGGCGGAACGTTCATGTTTAAAACGAGTACACATTTCTGGCCGCTCTACGGTATATCCAGTGTACTACTTGATGCTCCTGAAAAATCTTTCCCACTGTACTTCAACGAAAAGTAAAAATTATGGTAACACTGATACTCGGCAGACCGTAAGGTTAAGGGCGTCTGGTATATATTGTATGTAAATTCAACGTATAAAATATATTTTAGGAAGAATTTGATTAATTTATCAAAGTTACTGTCTCGCAGGAATTCGACGATGCATTATTCTCAATAGTGCTATCTAGTAATCGACAAGCATAAATAGCAATTGCCAAGGGGGTTGATTGTAAAATTTAAAATAACGTATGAAAATATTTTATATACCTTTCGAGCATGTTAACGTTAAGTGAAAAACTGCAGTTTCGCGGACTCACGGTAATGCAATTCTGCCGGGTGTATGATTACGTGAAAATAAGGATACTTCAAGGAACCAAGCAGTTGCCATAAAGGGGAAGGTTATTTTTTTTTAATTTTTCAATTTCCCATATTGCCCCATTTCGTTTTTCAAATGCAAATTATTGCCATGTAAACGTATATCGCGGGTACAGGCAGATAAGGGTTTAGGAAACGTTGCCGCATTTAAGGAAAATATTGTCGTTTTATCAATTTTTATTATTGTTTATTAGACCGAGGCTGAATTCGTCGTAAATTAATATTTCACGCAGGGTCACGCGTTATATTGAATAGTAGAATACTTATCGAATCCTTAAGATCGTCGCTTTGGCAGAGTATGAAAAAAAAAGCCACAGATTTTCATTCAACGCGAATAAAAGAATCGCGGATAGCTTTTTAGAGATGATTCCCATGTGAGAATTGCAGAATGCCATATTCTCCCATTGATAATACAATTTTATGGTTGGTATTTAAAAAAAAGCTTAATACTCATATTTCGACATATTCCCAGCTTGGTATGAATGAGAATATTCATAGGGTACTGTTAAAACATATTGCGTAACAATCGTCTAGCGGAATTACAATTAGGAAATTATTTTCCTCTGTAACGAGTATTAAATTATTCTATCATGAGTAATAGGCATAATGATATTTGTGTAAAGTGAGTATATTTCATGGAATGAAATGATGAATATATATATATATGCATAATACTGGTAGCCAGTATACAGTATCAGTGCTAAGTACAACCCAGTATTGTGTTACGAAAGGGGTTGGGACATTCGCCGTCAGGATGTTCCATTTAATTAAATTTGCATTGTGCAGAAGTATGAGGGGAGATTATTATCTACCTTTCGTGGAGATATGATAGAGTGCATTGCAGTTATCGTATCGCGGTCGGTGGGCCGAATGGTACTTTCCAACGCGCTCGACGAACTAAGTGAACGCGCAAAATTGCATTCGCGGCTTGAAATGCATCCCTCGCGCTCCCGTAATCAATAAACGCAGTATAGGCGCAACTTACCTGTACGTATACACGAGCGTATACATCGTGCGCTGAAATAACCTAGAAATCGTTGTTCGCTTTGCTTTGACTTTTCATGAGATTTCAAGCCCGTTCGGCAGCTACGTCGGTAACTTTTATTTGACTTGGACGGTCGGTATTACAGTCAGGTGACGAAGTTTTATTGTAAATTTGATTTGTGTGTTTTTTCGTCTGTCGAATATACATATATTTATCGTGGGCATTGCACGGGTACATTGCCGCTGCATCGGGATTTCGTGCAGATACCTGGCAGAGGCTATTTGCCCATAAATTTCAGACGATAATACGCGTTTGAGTTTAATCTATTATCAAATGTGTATTAAATACCTGTCGGATGCATTCTCAACGAGCGATTTTCACCGTGGCGACGTAGGATTTCGATTGTTTCTCGTGCCACTACCCCGCATGTAAATTACGTCTAAAAGCATCGTCCGCCGATCGTATTTCAGCTGGCGTATGACGCACGAGATAATCGTACTTCTCCGGAAAGATCTTTTGCTCTTCACGAGCCACCGATAATTTCCATGTTTGTTGATTCGCGCGACGCATATTTTCTCTGCTGAGTTACGTGCTTGCAGTGCTACGGGAAATCGCCGGGCGCGGCGCTGCAGTCGTCAACGGTACGTCGAGAGTGCCGTGTCGCTATCGGATTTTTCTTTTTATCGTGCAAGTGGTGGACGCGAGAGAGTGGACATTTCCTACCTCTCCAAGAGAATTGCATTGGGAAATCTGTGGCGAGCAATAACGTAGAAACAGTAGCGAGTAGATACGATTTTTTTTTCGCCTTCCTTCAATCTCCGTCCCCGTTTCCTTGCCGACAGAAACGATGCCTCTTAACGCATTGTCGACGGTGGCGCCACTGTCGAGCAACTTCGACAACAGGCATCGAATACTCCCGTAAACGTTAATGACATCGAGAATTAAAACGAATGGGTTCCTATTCTGAAATCACGACAGTTAAACGAGTCAGATGGCAGCACCTGCTCCGAGCGTGAATTCAGCCCAAATATTCGGATCACTGTCGTGCAGAAACTCGACCCGGTGAAATTTAATGGTAATAGGGACTGTAGGTAAGTATGGTGGGCTAGTACGGAATTAAAAAGAAATATGAAAAAAAAGCAAAACATGTTTTTCCTTCTCAGGTGCAATATGACGAGGAGCAAATTTTAGACAAAAGCTGGATATTTTCAAAAGAGTTGATGAGAATTCCGTCGGACTGCATTTCCCGACTAATTCAGTGATATATACACACGTGCATATATGCACACTTATGGAAATGTGTGATTCGGATATCGATGACCAATAACGTCGAGATTGCCTGCTGGAATGCTGTATATGTAGGAATATGCATACGCTGTATATAGTATATGTATAATATTATGCGCTATACGGATAGACGTACGTGTGCTGGTTCATATAAGCATGTACATGCGGCACATGTCACGGGAAACGGCTTCAGGTATTTATTGAACGTAGCCAAACAAAGAGGAGATGCATCAATCCGAGTTCCTCATTGGATCGTACGATAGAGATTCTCCATACGGGCCCGAAGGTATCTATAACGAGGAATTTTTTTAATATACGAACCGATCGACTTTATTCACTGCCTGACGTGCATTTCCAATTCCCTCCAGTCACTCGATTGCTTCTTATATCCGACGGGAAAAAGCTTCGGGTGCAGCTCGCCGGCCGTTACGCGGAAACTTAAACGGACATATTGCCAACTAAAAGTTCCTAAGCTTCGCTCGACCGGGAAATAGAGGTAAGGAAAATGTGTGGAGAAGCGAAGAGAAAAAAAATAAAAAAACACTGCAGTCTGAGATACTTGCAAGTATTATGCATACATTATACTACGCGTACACCGTAAGTACGTCGAGACAGAAAAATTTCAAACGGCCGTAAAAACGTTATCCATGTAGACGACGCTCGAGGAGTCTCACGGGAGCTTTTCCCAGCTGTAACCCAAAAGCACGGGCGAACGCGACGCGTACCGGAAGCACGAGGTGGACATTAAAAATAAAAGGAAAACCCTGTCATACGTTGGTCCAAATTAAAACACGCGACCTCACCATGGGAGGTTATGTTAAATTAAATCATCTTTTCAATCTTTCACGTGCGCCACGAGTGCCACTAATGGCCTTCGCGTACTCGGCCCACGATCACTCCCCACAATTAGGCACATCAGTCGCTCTAATGAAAATGACTAGTTTTGCTTTCGCATGTAAAAAAAAAAATTACGTCACACCCCCACAAAATATGTCTAAGTTTACAAACAAATTGGCAATACCTTTTCCATATAGGAAAAAAAAAAACAATTATCACTCCACTCTACAGGGTGTCTAAAATCAATCGATCGACACATCCATGTATCGAGTCAAGTTTCGCGCTGAAAAAAAAAAAAAAAAAAAAAACTTCCGGAACAAGCAATACCGGGTGCACCTGATATCGGCGGAGTTAAGTAATTTGTCGTAGCCGATGGCTTAATGTTATCCATCACTAAGCGGGAATTTACGATGTAATAAGGCCGTGAACGGAGTAGTACGATCTATCTTGTGAGAATCCCCCCCCAGCTTCATCCCCCTCACTCGCATCCAACCCACCCCCATTCCCATCGCACTGCCACCAAACCCTCCCTTGTCTCTTCCGTCTTTTACCCTGTTTCTCTCTTGGGGATCGGAGGAACTCGGAAAGCAACCTTCTTGCAAGACTCCAGATACCCAGCGCGACCCCCCAGTTAATTAATCTGGCAGGTCACGCCGGAGTTATCGCGAACCAGAATCGACGACTATCGTGTCACAACAAGGTATTCCAGCCGATCTGCACAGTACCGATATCAAATCCAGAAATCTTTTAATTTGATAAGCGAACGATCGACCGTTGACCCAGGTGAGGTCGTAATCAATAATTTTTATAATTATTAATAAAAATATAATTTACGTATGTCACAGCACCGACCGGATCCATCCGTACAAGGATCAATGGCAATATAGAAAAGTGACCTTTGACCTGCGTATCAAAGGTTATTGATATATAGGTATACTTATTCAGTAGAAAGATACTGTTATACAGGTCGTTAAAGCGTCGCGATGCTCAGCGTCCTTCTGTCCTCCTCTCGCAGTGCCTTTATACACACGCTATACTCTCCTACGTTGTTTCAGGTCCGTGCCTCCTACATGGGTGTACTTACATGATAACAGCCTATATATGCACCGAGCACGTGAGTCGGTCGCACCTGTAACTCGAAAGTTTAAAGATTCACGACACCTTCGGCTACGGCCAAAAGGAACGCTCCGAAGTTGCACACTAGGCTGGAAAAAGGGATCGTTCCTGTAACGAGCAATTATGCAACCCGCTGCCGTGTCACACGATATACGATCGTGTAAGAGAGACTTTGCAAGTGGGATACCAGCAAGTAGCACGGTTGTCCTACTTGTCCGTCCTGGAGTTCGACTTCCGCGTCATGTTTTACTATCACGTTGCATCTTCTCGGCTGGCTGGGACTCCTGGTCCAGCCACCCAGAATCCTGGTCTTTCATCATAATTTACGCAATTCGAGTACGACGAAGGTCGTCAGGACTCAAAATTACAAGCATACGTGATTTCACGTGGAAGTCGAATCGGTCATATGTGACATACGTGGAGTTGAATCGATTCATATATACGAGTATAGTACTACCTCCAGGGTGAAAGAGACGGTACCGAATTCCCATCTTGTCGGATATGAATATGAAATTGAGAACACGCGTACGTATGGCATGTATGCGCAATGGGCACGATTCGCCTCATGGGGAGTTTGCAATTAATCGATGTCGTCGACAAGACGAATGGCATGCGTTAGAGGGCCGGAAAAATATTAACGTTTTTATCTATACGGTAGTCGTATTATCATTTATGCTCTTATGCATTTATCATATGCACGTACGGAGTGTGCATTCTTATCGGGGATCACTGATACGGATAAAACGACGTTGTTTAACGTCGCTTCCCTTATCTTAATTAAATGAATTTTTTTTTCGAACCAGTACACTACATTTTTTTTTCACGAATTATTCGACGGATATCGCGAAACGTCCTGCACGCTGGTTTTACCGGAAGTCAAAATTTGACCTACGATTCTGATTGGTCCATTTTGAATTTTTTTCCTCTCGGGCTCAAGGAACCGAAAAAATCGTTTTCATGTACCGTAAATATGGTCAACGATGGTCGCAGCGTCCTAATACCTGCAGGACGATTCGCGGACATGGTTTACATATAAGAAAAGCGTGCCTTTGGCGAACCCACATGAACGCGAGCGACTGACATTTATTGCCGCTGTAGAACAATGCGGAATCGTTGCTCTGATCGGTTCGGCTACTGTTATTGCCACTGTAACTGTATCTATATAGCTTTACAGTACTGGTCGTAAGAACCGATTGGTGTATATAGGCGCATTTATCTGTAAGTACACAAGGGGGGAATTTACAATCGGCGATACCGACGCCTATCGGCTCGTTGAAGATCGGGCATTACGAATATCTTTAATGAAATCTAGCGTGAAAACTAACGATTAATAGAAACGATTAGCTTTAGTTACCTTTTTTATACGCCTTTTTTTTATTTTATCTTGCTTATTGGGTTTCGCGCATACTTCGGCTACCCGTTGTCGCTTATCGTGGAATGCTTGTACGTATAGAAATTCAACGATCCGTCTGCATTGATCTTCTACGTCTAATAGGGGATACGGCCAAATGGTGAATGTTCGGTATTCTGCTCAAGACACGAGCCAGGAGTTGTACGCGGCTGCCCTTGTTGGCCGCTGTTCTCTCCTTCCCAGCCATTCAGCTGTCATTAGCGTTATTTATCGGCAATGAAATGAATTATGGTTCATGTAAATTGTAGGGCACCGAGTATACCCCCCACTCACCCATTTCAGTCCAATGGGATTGGCTCTGGACCGATATGAAATCTTAATAGCTTTGTCTTGGATCTTTTTTTTACTAACTTTTGTTTTTACCCTTTACAGTTTACTAATTTATATATATTTATATTTATGGCCTTTGATTGTGCATCAATTATTTTTTTTTTGACAAACTTTTTACGGGTCCATTTTAAAGACTTTCTCATGTGGAGATTATTCCATGCACGGTGAGTTAAATGGAATTATTAATTTTATCATATGAATTATTTATAATTTTTTTTATCAATTTTTTTTTTCAACCTAGTTTCGCGCTACGTTATCTTTCGTTTATATGATAATTTCATATTCGAGATTCGTCGTTTTTTATGTACGCGGAGGATGTGAGAATTGCGTGAGGACGTTGCTGTAAATACGTTTACTGGGTCGTTTTGCCCCGAGGTGCTGGTAAAATTAGGCCTATGCGTAAATGAAAAAGTATACGCGAAAAATTTACCGAACGTGGATTTCTTTTTTTTCGCCGAGAAGTCACGAGCCTCGACAGAAATTTAAGATGATTTTTATGCCGTTAAAAATAAGGCTGACAAATTTCGCAGTCTTTTACCTAAATTACTTTTTACCTAAATGGATACGATTACGTGTCTTAAGCTGTAACCGGGGACTCAACTATCACTTATAACGTTTTGACGTTTTAAAGATTTCGCGACTCCCCGTTGTATATGTATACCTCGTGCCCTGTGTGGATCCAACTGATAAGGACTTCCCCCCCTCGTTAAACCTCAAATGACGTACTCTTATTTCGCAACTTGAGATAAGCCAAACTTATTAGGTTCAAGACGTTACCGATGACGGAGTCCTCTTCAAGTTTCAGGCCGTGAGTTAAATTTTAACACAGCCTACCCTGTACCACGTGCCCCACCGGTTGTCAAATCCGATAAGAGAAAAAATTCGCGTTTTTTTTTGCAAAGAAATAACAATTTTTTTCTCTCTGATTCCACATAAAAAATCAAACTATTAAATCCGATAGTATAAAAAAAAATAAAAAAAAATTTTTTTTTCCCAAACGTCAAAAGTATTACTTTCACGTGTCTAGTGGCTATTAGGCACGTTAAACGATCTGACAGCCGTGTCACCGTTTGCCACGTGGAAACGAAACTGACAGATGTTTGACAATCGTTCGATTGTCTATTAATTAAATAAATACAAAGGGCAAAGCGTGCCGGTGCGCGGAGGTCGTAGCGCTTCTTTCCCACATGTGTGACAGGACGTAGGATATAGGTATAGCACGCAGGCAGCACGATGAATACGGAGGACAGGCAGGCGTGCGTCACGTCACATCTCGCTGATTGTACGATAAGTTATCGTAAGGGTAATCGGGGGTCGAACCAGCTTGACTTCGGCCCCGGCACGACGTGATACGAAGAAATATATTGCCCAATAAAGGTGAGCGCATGTGCGCTGACCCTCACCTCATGTGACCTCCAAGTGCCCACACGTCTGTATACGCTCAAACGAAAATATTAAACATACGCTATATCCTATACGTATACAGCTACGAGATACGTGATATTTCCTACGTGTCATACGTGACGCGCGCGTCACGTGTGTTACACGCATGACGGTACCTGGATATAGATAGAACTGTTCGTACGGAAATGAAGGTAAAAGGGGAAGATGGGACAGGAGAATCCATCTCTTAGGTGCCTGTACGCAGTTCGTGCATATATGTACACATACGTGTACATATTTTACATACGATTGCGTAACGTATCGATTCCCTCGCCACAGGGGCATATGGGATCTCGTAGTACTATTTTAGTACTCAAGGATTTCCGGTGTCATTAGCGAGATCGATTTCCGGAAGATTTATACTTGTGCTGGTCCTTTGGGATGCTGTACCTTGGGAATATTAGTCTATATATAGGTATAACGTTTGTTGACGGGTGTTTCTGGTTAATTGAAAGATCTTATAGATTTAAGGGGGATGCTCGCTCGATGGAATTTAATAGAGTGGCTCGAGAGGGTTGATACCAGTGATGGGGGTTGAAAATTGTTATCTTTATCAATGATGTAGGGGATGAAAAATTTTTTGTGTTTTTATTTTTTCTTTCTCATATTTTCATACGAGATTCGATTCTTCCTTATATTGCATATTGGATTATCTACGTGATAAAGTGGCTGCGCGTGATTTGGTACGAATGAAGCGAAAGGACACGGGCTGTGTCTATTATTGGATATTCCACGGCAACTCGGTGTACGCAAGTTGGCTTCAATTTAATCGGCTTTACCGAGATCAATCCTTAGGCGCTTTCTGTTACCGAATGGACCGGGCGTGTACGGACTGCCGAATCTTTGGCACGCCTGAGATCACGATCTTTCGAAAACTTCGAATATTTCCTTCGGTCTTGGGTTATTGCCGTTTGCCCGTATGCTCGCAGGAGTAATGCAAGATTCGGATGCACGAGAAGTGCATCTGCAGTTAACCTACGCGACATCCCTCCGTGTGCGAATATATATGAAAAACAATATTATTGAAAATAATATACCGACCTACCAAAAAAAATTCAAGTTTTTTGTTTTTTCGGCTCGTTCATTTCACAATAACGCAAATTGATCGAGGGATAAGATCGGAAGAATTCTTGAGATTTTTCGAATTTCCTATACCCGCCGCGAGTGCGAGAGAGAGAGGCTTATGCGTATTTACGTGCGTAAGACAAAGACAGAGACATTAAATATGAAATCGTAGGCAATACCCTTTCTCGAATTGCCTGACCTGTAGATTCAATTTCGATAGGTCATAACTCTTAATCAATTTGAAATATCATGATGATCCAATGACGCAATTTCGTTGTTAATAGATATAAAAAATAATAATTTATCTGTCATTTATAATACGGCAAAGTGATTGCTGATTAACGTGATTGCGCTACCTAGCCCAACCCGTGGATCCACTCAGGTTGATAGAGTCTATTGAAAAATGGTTTTAAGGATCGTAGAATTTTTTAATAATCCATAAGGTTCGCGTTTTATCTTCCCGATACTCGGCGTCCTTGTTCCCATCTTTCCCGCCAGGTGGCTCATTGACTTTTATACGGTGGCTTCGCTTTATTACTTCGGAAACTCTTTACGGTCCACCGTAACAAGTAAGTGATCTTCATCGTATGCAGCCGCAGTAAAAAAAAAAAAAAAAAAAAAAAAAAAAAAAAAAAAAAAAAAAAAAAGAGTCGCCCCACGGCACTTCCTCATTAGGGCGATACTGTCTTTTATCGTGATTGCGTAATACGGCTTCCCTTCACTTTTCACTCTCAAAGCGTCTCCGCTTCGTTACGTGCTACCACCGTATATCATCTTACTCGCGCAGCATCCGTCGAAAGTACCGAGATTTTAATTTTTTATAAATTTTGTAATCATCAATTTTTTTTTATCACACCAAATACCATCACTTGCACCATAATGGACATATACGAGTTCCGGGTGAAGGCTGATCCGAATTTCGTATCTCGTGGAAACGAACAAGCAATTAGAAATTCAGATCCGTAGCAATGAATGGCTGATGGGGGGCGGGAGAGAGACGGAAGATTGGATAAGACGATGAAATAGGTGGGCTCTGGAGGAGGATAGAGACAGAGAGAAAGAATGAGAAAACTCAGTTCGGATGCTACTGGGAACGATAGGAATATCAATTCGATCGAATATTAAATTCTACCACGCCCTGACTCGAACCCTCAGAATGCCCAATGTACGCTCCTGGCCTCGCGATACGGACAAGGAATGCTTACGCACTCGCCGACGAAGGCACCAATAAGATTTATAGTCACGGTGAGTCGATTGTGAAAAAAAAAAAAAAGAAAAAAAGATTACACGTAAACGTGGAAAAATGTGGTGATAACGTTTATCGAATGTCAACGAACTTGGCGGCATCCAACTTTATTATAACGATAGGATCGACGATTGGATTGATAATTTGTTTATAAGGAAAATTGACAATAGGGAGAAATAGGGTAAATTTTATTTTTATCTGATAACTTGATCGATTAATGGGTTATTGATAATTGAGATATATATTTTATGAATACAGTCAAATTCAATTGCCCCTCCCGATATAGGCCACTTCGCGATGATTAATTTGATAACTGGACTGTTTGAGTAGTAAATAAAATTTTTTATAACGACTGTACCGCTATATCAATTGGCCATTCGTAATTGGCTTCGAGCAACGTTAAACGTATAGCGTCCATATAGAAAATGCAAAGTTAATATTTTATCGGTCTCAATTTGCGTCATAGAGAAGTTATTAAATAGGAGTTTTGTTTAAAAGCTTTTTCGTTTGGTCGTGGGTCGATATCATGAAGAATAATATACAGGTATACTTAACGTACGAAAAGGACGATTGTCATTAGAATTATTAATACGAAGGCCGGATAATGGAGTAATGGGGTGAATGTAAATAAATTTTATAAAAAAAGGGCAAAAAAAATTCAACAATTCCCGATCGTCTGGGGTTCGTCGAGTATTAATAAAATTTTCAATAATTTCATCGGCAACGTTACCACAGTCAATCTCAATTGCTAATATCGATATATCGGCTTCTGGATCGTAGATTGAATTTTTGAAAAAAAAAAATAAAAAATAAAAAAAAAAATGCAAAAAGTCAAGAAAAAGTAAGTGCGGAGTTTAAAGTCGAGCAACGACAAGGGGTCGGCGGTACAAAAAACCAAAGTAGCGAAATGAATGAAAGTTAATAAAACGAAGAAATAGAGAGAAAACGTAATAAGAGCAAGAAACGATGGAAATAAGAAATCCGCGTTACGCAGAGCTGACTCCCTTCCTATGGAAAATCTTAGGGGTAGGTACCAACCCCACCGACTCAGCCAAGCAAAGTATATCAGAATAAGAATCCGAGGGTAGTTAAGGGAAAAAAAAAAAAAAAAATAAAGATAGTTAAAACGAAAGGGGATGGTTAGAAGTCTCGAGGGGTTTAAATAGGACTAGGTATGGGGGTTGGACGGGGGTGCAATTAGTGGAACACGAAGTCGCTCAGCGAATTAGAGCCGAGTGTCTTTTAATCTCGTATTTGCATTGGGATTTCAGTCGGATTTTGATTACTCCTCTGTTCCTGCTGATTATTCAGTTGAATCGACGTCGACGACGCTCCCGACGATTCGGCGGGCGATTCGAATATTCCCGCCACTGCTACGCGGTCAGCCAACGAAACGCGAGACACTACCTCATTTTCGAGTAAAATGATAACGGACACTCCGCGTTAAATAGTGAAAATCAAATTGGCTAGAAAAACAAAAAAAAAAATTTAATCAGAATTTCATTTCAGATGAAAACGATCAAAGAAATTTCCTAATCCCCCGCGTCGAATAAATGTGATTGCACTGGATAAAATCGAATTCCATGTATTTCAATGGAACTGCAACGGGTGCAACGTTAAAAGTGCATCCCGATGCAGTTCCACTATGATTTCGAAATGGACCATATGTTAAATTAAGATGATGAAATACATGCAATTCTTAGCACCGTACTGGCTGATGGCA
Organism: Cephus cinctus; assembly: GCF_000341935.2. Lineage (NCBI taxonomy): Eukaryota > Metazoa > Arthropoda > Insecta > Hymenoptera > Cephidae > Cephus > Cephus cinctus. The sequence goes on from NW_014332891.1 coordinate 40,060, forward strand.
ACAGTTTCATATTATTCGAGTGAAAATCATCTCTGTTTGATCAACCCCTATGATACGAGCAGCATCTTCCTTTTGTACACGACTGACATGGACCGGATCTTGTGACCTAGAAGCACCTACAAGCATGAGTAGCTTGCGAAAGAGAAGTTTGGTCCTGGTCCTTTTGACAACTGTCATCCCCCGCGAGGAAGGCGTTAAGGGCTGGAATAGGCTGGAACGAGACGCTTCAGGGAATAAGGGTAGTTAATATAGATAATGAAATGGAAGCTGTGGCTAAAACCGATTTAGATTTCATCTCGTATAGGATGAAGATGAAGATAATTAATTCATTAGGGGAGCTACTGCGAGTACAGGCTCTTTCAGAAAGTTATTTGGTTCGAGGGCCAAGTCGTCATATTATATAGTAAGTTTACGAGACGGTCAAGGAATATGACGATAAAAGCTAACGGGTGGAACAAAGTGGACAGATAAATAATACGAGAGGAAAGAATTGAGAAAGTAAGTGAGAGAGTGAGATATGGCTGTAGAGAAAGACAGAGAGGAAAGAGAGTCCTTAGAAAGTTCCTAAAGTTTCATGCGGATCTAATTGCTTCCTTAGGACTCGCAGGATTGTTGCGCAGTGTTTAGAACATTTGGGATATTTTGTACTAGGGTTCAAGATACGTTGCTGGGGACTGTGCTGTGGATGCAGCTTTAGGATTATTATTAAACCCTAGTTGCGGCATATAAGAGATTCTAACAAAAGTGCGGTGCTGGAGCTCCACACACGTGCAGCTAGTCAATTTTTCGAAAATTCGTACTTTAAGGATGTTACGTAGCAGAACTATTGTTAAAACCTATCAGCAACCATAGAACTCCTCGAAAACTATTAAAAAAGCCTATTTTTGAATCATTTTTAAGATATTTTAATAAAGTGCGGTGCTGGAGCTGACACCCGTGTACCACCTCAATTTTTGGAAAGTTCATATTTTAACGATGTTACGCAGCAGAACTATTATTAAAACCTATCAGCAACTATAGAACTCCTCGAGAACTATTAAAAAAGCCTATTGTTGAATCATTTTTATAACATTTTTATGTATATACTAACCTGAGGTTTAATAATATATATACATATATCTCGTTCGTCTGGTACAAGATAAATAAACGCGTGATTCACAAATCTGGAAACGTGATTGAAAAATAAAAAAAAAAAACAACCTCCATAAATATCCCACTGATATAGATTAGACGCTTCGTAAGCGTAACCCGTGACGCGAATTGACAGAAGAAAACTGTGATACGTAAACGTAAAAGCTCAATTCCTAACCAGACAGGAACAATCAGCAATGCATCACCGTAAACTTGAGGTTAAAGTTTTGAAGATGCCGTCGAGTCTCCGCATCGGCCAGAAGAGAGCTTCCGGTCTCGGTTAGAGAAGCCGGGAGTAAAATAATCCGGCATATTACACGCATAGTTTACCCCAGGAGGTATGCCAGGGCCATTACTACTAGGTAGAATCCGGGAAAGCGTCGCTACCAGTATCAAGGAACGTTACCCCCCCCCCCCCCCCCCCC
>NW_014332891.1:42133-58930 GCF_000341935.2 Cephus cinctus
CGCCAAGCTCCACCAGCAGCCCGAAAACCTCGAATTTTCACCCTCTCGTGTTCCGCGACGCTCATCAACCCGCCAAACTCTCGGAAATTGTCCAAAGTTTTACGTGCAAGTGCTGCCAGATTTCTGTTGGTTCCGCGAAACCCTCGAGCGTTCTGCAGCGCAGCCAAAGGAAACTTTGAAACTCGCCGGAAATTTCTTTGGCACGAAACCGCCGTTGCCGCCACCGTGAAAAAGCTGCACCTTCCTTTAACATTGGATTTCGGTGTTTACGCTCTGCGGTTACGACCGATCGTGGACGTCGGCGTTTAAAGGGATATCTTCAACGTGTTTTTTTTTTTTTATTATAAATTTTTCTGTACTCGACCACTATAGACAACGGTACAGAGTGAATACCTGGAGCTGGTTGTTTCCGGTTTCTACGACTTCCTGTATGTCGACGTATGGGATATTATTGATGGCTATAAAAGCGAGAGAAAATTTTACGCGAGAAAGAGAAGGAAGGAACATAAACAAGAAAATAGTGTACGCCCTGTGTAAGAGCGAGAGGGAGCGAAGCACTGGTAATGACTAGTGCGTTACTCGACTATTACTCAACTTAATGTCCTATCCCTATCCGCAATCTAAATCTTCGTTACGATTTACCGTGGCCGTGCGTTACGAGGCTCGTGGTAATTATAATTACTGTAATAACGTATCGCGCCTAACTCACGTATGCGTTGCTTCAAAGTCGCGTGGCGAATGCGGTTGAATCGCGCGAGACGATCGGGAAGAAATTTTTTTTTCAAGTTTTCGAAAAACAAAAAAAAAATTTCCGAACTTCATATCAATTCGTTAAAGTAAATGAACGTTTTTAATTTTACTAACGAAACATTGCGTTCGTGAGTTACGCTTTACGCGGTTGGCGTTACGTGAAAGTTATTCGTGGAACGAGACGAGGTATTATAATGCGCCAAGAAAAATGCGGCTAGTCTCTAATAACGAGATCTGGGTAAACAACGTGACGGGAAGCTATCTGTCATAATCCGTTTAGCTTCCGGTCTGGGAACACGGGGGATACTGATAGGTATTAGGTGTGCTGTAGATAGGAAAAGTAAATATAGGTATAGTATGTGTAGTATGTATGGTACAGTATGCATAGTAGGTATAGGCAGTATCGTCGGTAAAGCAGATTTAATGTGTATAGTGGGTAGACAGTTGTGACCTGTCGGTAAGGTAGTGAAATGGATTCACGAAGGATTTTGGCGAACTGCGTGACGCTTGAACGATAATAGGATCGCCTGTAGGAAGATGCTGTGGATAACGATAAGAATAGTTCAAAGTTTTCTCTTGCTATGTATATACGCAGATATAAATGCCGGCACGGGTGCCAGACCGTGACAAATGTATCTAATATCTGAAGCCAATCGGTGGAAACCTCAAGTGTGCGTAACTTCAGGCTCCACGTAATTACGCGGCCGCGCTGTGTGGACAGGAGAGAATTTACTGTTTGAACGTTTAATACATCCTGCGGGCTGGTCGCGCGGGGTTTCGCGCAGGGGATTTTGCTTCTGCCAAGTAGGTGGAGACATTTTGGTATTTGGGTATCGGAGTTTCTATAGATCCTTTTGATCTTACATATGCTTGTTACACGTTTAAATCGCTTTTCATGTCTTTCGTATACATATATATTCATATATATTTATATAGCTGTAACGTCTAAGATAACTCGAGAATATAAGTTTCAAGTATGCTTATCTACTCCGTGTAGTTAGCTATGGCTAACTCGTGTTTCCGTCAAGTGACATTAATCATACGTACAATTTCGATTAAACCATCAGATCCTTACGGGGAAATCAATTAATGTCATTTATTATCAACATTGAGATAACACGAAAATTATAATTTTTTTTTTTTTTTTTGAAATTATCAATTCCACATCGCAGAGGATAATTCAAAGGAATTGTAACATAGGGTGGAAGATCGATCGAGAATTCTAAACAGAAATTACGTAAACCAGTCTTTTCTCTCTTTTTCGATTGGTTCAGTAAATTTTATACATAGTCTTTCTATATACATACATACAGCAGGTAGCTTATGTACAAACGGTACAAAGGTAGAAGGAATTGTAGTTAGATATGGCTAACTCGTGTTTCCGTCAAGTGACATTAATCATACGTACAATTTCGATTAAACTATCAGATCCTTACGGGGAAATCAATTAATGTCATTTATTATCAACATTGAGATAACACGAAAATTACAATTTTTTTTTTTTTTTTTGAAATTATCAATTCCACATCGCAGAGGATAATTCAAAGGAATTGTAACATAGGGTGGAAGATCGATCGAGAATTCTAAACAGAAATTACGTAAACCAGTCTTTTCTCTCTTTTTCGATTGGTTCAGTAAATTTTATACATAGTCTTTCTATATACATACATACAGCAGGTAGCTTATGTACAAACGGTACAAAGGTAGAAACAGGCCGGGATTAGGCGCGTGAAAAAGTAGAGCCGACGCCAGGCGTCGCGGCGACACTTTGCCGTAGTGCGATCGCGCCAGACATCAAATGGGCATAAAGGTTCTCAGTTTTCAATTTGTCGAGCATCGAATGGAGGACGGAATTGCTTTCGAGTCGTTTGAATCACAACGTACGTTACTTTCTAAAGAGTTTCTCGGGCAAACTGCTCTCGTCATGGAAATATACAATTTCATTATATATATATATATATTTAAGTCCCGTTCACATACGACAATTAGCACAATACATAGAACAACGTTGAGGATATTTTTGAAAAAAAAAAATAATAAAAAAAAATATATATATATATATTACGCGTACACCATTCACGGTATGTTCGTTGTAAAGAAAAAAAAAACGTATGAAGAAAGAATTTATTTGAATTTAAGAATTTATTTGTCGTTACTGGACAGCGTCTTTTTTTGGGAGTTTAAATAATTTTTTTTCTCTAAAGAAGTAAACGATGCCCCTACGATAAAATCATCAATTTCATGGACAAAGCGGGAACGGAACTTTTAGAGCTTTCTGTGAAACGAAGGAGCCTCTGCCCCCCCCCCCCACGCCCTTTCACTGTATCTGACCTATATAGAAAAGATCTGAATGGAAACGAGTTTCTTCAGTGCGGAGGCGCTGCTTTCCCCTTAAGTAAAACTTGCTCGAAACAAATGGCGAAGGGTATTCGAGAAGCTTTGATACACGGAATAAAGGGACGGAGAAATAACATAGTTACGTGGAAAAAGGCAGACACGCTAAGAAGCTCACTCCGCGACTTCATTAATTACACGTAGATTCGTTGAATTTATTCGAGTATCATTACGCCGCCGTTAATTTCAATAAAAGATCCTTTTCGTATGCTCGCTGCGAGAAAATTATTAATTTTTTTTGTTGAAATTTTCAAAAAGTCGTCAACTACTTCTTTTCCATGCCCTTTACTTTTTTTTTTCGTATTTTTAACCCAAAATCGATTGGTACTTCGCTTCGTTAACATTCAACGGCATCCTTCGGGCGATAAGGCCCTTTTCATAAATTTCCAATAAAATAAGATGAACTTACTGTCGTTCAAATGAAAATTTGACTGTCCAAAATTTTTTTTTTTTTTTTTTTTTTTTTTTTTTTTTTTTTTTTTTTTTTTTTTTTCAACCTCTTCGAACTTCTGCTAGACGTGGGACCAAAGGGTGGATTTTCAACGGGACTAAGTCGGATCGTCATAGCGATTGATTTGCATGATAAAGAGGGTGAGGAGGGGAGGGGTAGAAAAGGAAATAGAGGGATTTAGGGAAAGGAGTATGTGGGGAGGGGGGAAAATAGAAAAATACAATTAGACGCACGTTTCCTGACTCGTGGCTTGTTTCCATCGCAGTCGGCAGGACTATTATTCATCCAGTGACGTATCCATCAATCACGGGCCACGAGCAGTCGGCTCCCCCGTTTTTCTTGGCTCCCGTCGTATAAGAACTTTATTGTTTTAATTAAACCGCGCTTCATGCAGGACCGATAAAAGGAGACGCCTATTATCATCGGCTCCTTTATGCTATCAATCAAATACGGTTGATCGTGGATGCTGTATCGATGAAATTCGCATATATGCATATATATAATATTCCAAAAAAAAAAAAAAAAAGATTACGAGAGACTTATCTAGTTACCGATCCATAGATTAATCTCTAAGAGAGTATTACGTGGTCTGCGTTCACGGTGTCGATTTTTTCTCTTGCTCTTTCTTTTCACGTATCTTTTTATTAGCCCTATAGCTTCCCCCGTAGCCCGAGCTCTATTAATCTTTAACCGCGCGAACAAGAGTGTCCCGCTGGCGTCTCGACGTCGTCTATTGGCACTGCCAACGCGTTGTATATATATATATATATATATATATATATATATATATATATATATAAACATAGCAGCTGATAAATTAAATAAAAAAACGTAATTTAACGTTAACAATACCAAAGTAATAATTAAGAGAATCACAAGAAATGTGCTGAATTATTCAGTGAGCACCCGTCTGAATGGTACAATTTTATATCAAATATAAATTTAAGTAAACCTCTCACAACTTCATTACCTGCATTGCCAGTCGTGAGGAATAAAAAGATTTTTAATTATAAAATTGTTGTCTTATTAAATATCGTACGAACTCTCCTGTCTTCCCGGCAAGCGCGATCGCTAGCAAACGCGAAGACAGTAATTTTCGTGTAGCTCAAAGCGATCCAACGGGTGTCGCGTTCTTGAATTCCATCACGTGGATATACACTCCCTGGACAGATATCAGAGTAGCCAAGAACGTCGACAGGATGCAGTCAGCGCGCAAGAGTGGCGGACGCTTACGTACGTGCAGGGCGAAAGAAATGTAATCGAGTGTATACCAGAATGCATTGCGGTTACTTTACGGGCGAGTATACGAATAGTCGGTATGTAAGTCGGTGCCGATGTAAAAGGATTACTGGTAAATTTCGAGAAAGTCGCTTTCGGGCGTCCAAAAGAGGCTTTCGTGAAAATGCCAAGAAATTATAACTGTGGAAATATAAAGTGATAAAGTTTACGGTACGTTCTCATACGTAGCCTGTAGACGCTGGAGTATTTATTCTCTTGGCTTATAGTCATATTACACGTTATGGGTATGTCTATGCTTCTCTCTCTCTCTCTCTCTCTCTCTCTCTCTCTCTCTCTCTCTCTCTCTCTCTCTCTCTGTGAGATATTACGTTGCTCGTTTTTCTTGATCTTACGTGTAACCGACGGCCAATTAAACAACATCATTTTCAGCCTGGTAATTCGATTAAATACTGGTTCGCTCACGTGTGCCAAGGAATGAAATTCCAAGCGCGTTTTTATTAGGAAAATAAATACAATTTTGCAGAAGCTATTAACTTCCGGGTTTGTTTATAATTTTTCTTTCTTTTTTCAAGTTTTTTTTATTTTACACTCTTACGGATACGCCTCCTTTGCTTTTCCTAATGGTTAATCATCGCTCTCAGTGTATTTGAATTTTCCCGCGTTACACCCCGTCGATAATTAAGGCCTGGCTCTCCTCGTAAATATCACTTTCAGGGTAAACTGTTCTCTTTGCAGGCTCAAGGCGTGCTTTCGTAACGGCGCGAACGAGCGTGTTACACTCGTAACGGGATACAAGAGTACGAGCATGGGAACGAAGCTTTATGGATGAGAGAATTGAGGATGAAAATTGAATAGAGAAAGAAAAAACAATATATAGATATATCGTGAGGGATACGTGAAATTACGGATTGACGTAGCGAGAGTCACGGAGGATCAAGACTGGTCTTATGGTCCATGATTTATGAATTTGACAGCATCCCTTCATCCCCTACTCGTATAGCCTCATCTCATGTTTTTTTCTCTTTCTTCCGTACATCAAGGGTCGTCTGGACCCCGCGAGCCAAAATCGTAAGACGTTCGCAAGACACGACTGTCTGCTAATTCAATTGTCAGGGACCTTCGGATAATTATTATTTCTACGTGTCAGCCTTGAACTTCTTTCATCTCTCGTTGGAACGTGACTTTTTGAAAATATATATTTTTTTTTTCCCAAAACAAAAGGGCCATTTTCATGTAATTGCGGACGTTCTTAAATCGTCCTCCGATAAGACTTGAGTATAAATCAAGAGATAAGATTCCTGGTTGATAAATCGGAAATAATAGGTAAAAAGTGTATATACGTACAGAGATAACATAATCGGGATAATAAATATCGAAGTTAATTGAAAATTCATTGGAAATCTCAAAGCCATAGAGATCAACGCCATTCGTAAGGATAATCCTTAACGAGCGACAAGTACTTGAGCGTGTAAACGATTGGAAAATTAAATCGTTTCTTTTCAGTTTAAAAATGATCGAATCTAAATCAAACAAAAAATGGCAATAACGTAGAGATTTCTAAAGGCGACTTTCTATTTGCTCGAGACAGTCGAGACTATAAGAGGAGCAGAGAACAGGACAACCGAGCAATAGAATATTGACTCAAGTCTATTTCAATGACTCAATTCAAATTACATGGAATTTGCGTTCGATTGATTATTTTTTCTTTGCCTCCCAATTTCGTTCAAGGTACATTTGTAAAAATTCCTATAGCCGCAAGACGGTCTCTGTTCGCAGCAAGGAGAAAGTGAATCGGGGGATAATAACTATTTAAAAAAAATAAAAAAAAAATAATAAAAAAAAAACTCAAACCTTATTACGGAAATGGGCTATGCCAATGTCGGCACTCCCGACAAAGCCCAACGATTTGCTCGAGCATTAGGAGAAACGGCTTGTTGCTACGTGAGCGATAGTGGCGCCGTGACGGATGGGCGGCCTCTGTGAGAACTACGAATCCCCGATGGTCTCTAATGATGATCAACTAACGGATAGAGCCGTAATAACAGAGTCATTCTTTATTTTCCATACGCTCCGCGTCCCGGCATCGAGATAAATACGTTCTCCATAGTCTCCGTCTATATTGGTACATCGGTATCCATCACTTCCGGGTATCCAACAAGATACCGGATCATCTACTTTTCCAGAGCTCATCTCTGTTGAAGTTACAGAATACATGCTCGAACAATAAAATAAATAAATCACGTATATACAAAAAATATAAATACCGGAAGTACATTCATTAATGATAACCCCTAAAAATATAAATCCCATATGTTCTATTCTCATCCCTTACAAATGGACCACTGCGATCAATTCGAGCGTGGACGACAAAGATATATATATATATACACCCTAGAGTAAATTCATCCAAGACCGAGCAAAGCCTTCCTTTGACCAGATGACAACCGTCCAACATGGTCCAGCGGATAGCAAATGCCCAGAGGCTGGACGAAAGCCTTTCGCCCGCCTTGGAAAACGTTTCTACTCACTGGGAAACTTTATTACGTTTACCAGGGAAATTAAATTAACTTCCGGCGACAAGGACGCTTGGCCCTTCCACGAAGCGGCGACTTTGAAGATGAATGGAAAGTTAGTTAAAAAAAAAAAAAGATTTTCCTTCCCAACCCTCCCAGAGTATCGCCGTCAAAATAAAATCAAAAGTAGGAAAAGGTCGTAACACAATTTTCATGAAAATCAGACCTAACCTTTATAACCGCAGGATAACGCGCGCAGCGCGTCTACCTGTATGCTTGTGGAATAAGAGCAATAGGCAAGAGTTTAGGCAGCCCCGTCTGTCTTGGTGTTAAGCGTAACAGCTTCGGCACCGATTCCCTCTACCTTGGAACGATCTTCGGGTACAGCCGATGGCTGACGTGAATTTATAGCGTGCGAAGTGCCGCGAATGTTTTGCAAACTACCATACGAGAAGCTGGGATAACGAATCGATCGTCAAATGTCTATTCTGTAACGAGACCGTTAATCTTATCTTGACTAGAGAGACTGGCGTCTTCTTTCGCCTTACGCCTATTGCGTCCTATGTGTTACGGCGTTACGTACAAGTACCAGGCAGTATGCCGGTGAAATATTTTAAGGGAGACGTATTGATATATACATATACTATACGTACATACAGGGTGTAAAATTATTTTAATTTTCTATACGAATATTTACATATTTTACCAGAGTAAAGTAAAATACATATACGCCTCGGTGAGTCAAGTGTAGAACGTAACGATAACGTGCAAGAATACGGTGGTATTTTGCAGGGCCGCAAAGATTTTTTTTTTATATGTATATGGGAGGGAATCAATCACAAATCTATATGAGATTTTCCACTTGTTTTACCAGGATAGCGCAACAATCGTGTCTGATAGATCTGAACGATCCTGCGCGATAACTCGAGATATTCTCACGCGACGTGATAACACAGTACAGCCAGCGCAGGACGATTAATTATAATACCAGGCAAGATACGGGAACCCGTAACGTTACTCGATACGTTAATAACGCGTTAAAGTTTAAAAGCGTCACGTGGTCTTTATCCAAGTGGTGGAGGTCATAAATAGTAATTGATAGCCGTTCGATCTATCGAGTTGGTAATGAGGTTGGTCGACTGGGCCGAGAACCTTTTTTCAATGGCAACCGGAATGCTCGGGATTGGCAATAGTCAAGGAGGACGTATCGAAACGTCTATTCCATTACGGGGACGCGAGGGCATCGAGTAGTGGGAAATCCCAGGGGTCCCGGGACAACAGGGTGGGCAAAGAAAGAGGGAACGGAGGAGAAGCGGAGAGACAGAGACACGCAAAGTAACGGGCAGTCGTCCCCAAGACGCCTATTAGAACCAATTATCCGTTGCTCTGTAACACCGAGAGAAACACTGTTAGCCTGCCTCCTTCTACTTTCCAGGCATCACTTTTGCGGACGCTGGATGCTGCCTGTACCCATAATCCCGCAGTGATTCAGGGTACGAGATCCACTTGGTGAAAGATTTCTTGGAAAATCATCGCTCTCTTCTTCTTAGCGGATAACTAGTCTGGCTGAGGATTGGCGATACGGTGAACGGTATACGGTGAACTGCGTATACAGTGTGATAAACGTGTATAGAGTCGATACATTAGCTAGGTCAGTTATATTTATTAAATTTGAGATTAAGGATGCTGGACCGGAAATGGATGAAATCTTTGGCGAAAGAGATGAAAAGTAATGGATATATTGGAAGTAACGTAATGTCGTGTTGGTTGGATTTTCTGTTTTTTTTTTTTTTTTTTTTTTTTTTTTTTTTTTTTTTTTTTTTTTTTTTTTTTTTTTTCAAACTTTTATTCATCTCCACCACAGACTCAAGTTCGTGACAGTGATAGAGGATGGCGCTGTATGTCCGCCAGAACTTCCTGAGAACTCGATTCAGTTTCGAATTTCATCGGGTACCACTCGATCTAATCCTGTTGAGGGCTTTAGCGGTAAAAGAAGCTTCCGACTGGCCGAGATAGAGGAGCTTTACGGTACCGGTGCGATGCGCGGCTTAAGGTTGGCCAAAAGTTTTTATCGCGTGCCGTGTTATAAGTTCGCCACGGCGCATTGGTTTTCCCGAGTATGAAAAGCAGCCACGACTGGTTTCTTTGGCGTTGGCGTTGGCGCGCCAGATCTTGTCTTTGACTCGCGTCGCAACGCGCTACCGTAACGTTAGCGGCGAACGGCGACGGTCGTTAATATGAAAGCAGCGTCGGTCGAGCGAACAGCGTGGCAGGACTGAATCAAGATGGCATTCTTTTTCTTTTTTTATAAGGTCGACTCTTTCCTCTTACTGAATTTCGTTTCAATTAAGAGAACTGGAATTTGGAGTCGAGTGGTTTATGGGTAATGATATTTATCCTCGACCACGTGGATTCCGTTCCAAATCCCATGAGAGGAACGAAATGACGTCAGATCCTGGGGAATTTCAACGGATTAAGATCCTGATCAGCATCTCGAAGACCTTGCATTTATTTTCGTGGGCGACGAAACGAGTATTTATTATTACCAATAGACTATACAAATTCAATACATACGTTCATCAAGGCCATATGCTCGGAGCATGAAAATTTTCCTAATCAAGTCTACCGGAAGTTGACTGTGCAAAAAAAAAAAAATCCTAGGAACGTTCACGCGCAAGAAAATTACTAGGGCAGTCATCGGCGTTGACTTGAGCTTGCAAAGGGTTAAAGGAAGAGTAAAAGTTGATGTAAAAAAAATGAACGTGAATAAAACATGCATTTTCGAAAAGACGAGTCTCACCTTCGACTCGGCTTCAATTTTCAGCTCCTCGCGATTTCGATCCATATTTCATGTTAACGCGACGCGATGTGTACGCCATGAATTATTTATGGTCCACGTGGAGAATCTACAGGATGTCGCAAAACACGGTCGACGAGAGCGAAAAGTAAAACGTGTCCAAGTCGCGCGAGTCACAACGCATTTCCGCGAGTTAACGAGAAGAGCAGATGCGATCCCGTCGAACCGGAAGTGCCAAGCGTCGAGGTCCGACGCTTCCAGAAGACTCGAGCGGATACGAGAATTGTAGATTTTGATAATTAAAAAAATTTTGATCCTTGCGCCAAAAACGCTGACCTAACGATAACAATGTTATTTGCACGAAATTTAAAAAACAAGGAGACGACGTCCAAGTCCAGGTTAACCGTCGAGCATTGACTAGAGTAGTACCCGTTCTCACCGCTAGGCGAAAACTTCCAGACCGAATATCCCCGTTAAGTAAGTCTGGCCTAGGATCCCGGTTCAATCGCCAGTTTAATTACGAGGCCATTACGACTATTTAAGTTTGCGCCTCTGGACGTGAATTGCCGGCGCAATACGTAATGTTAATGGATGCGGCCTACGAGCGTAACGACAGACAGTCATTAATAATCGAGATTACGAACGAGCTAAAGGTGCACTTTCGTGTTCGCCATTATCATTCCTTTCAGCGACACGTGCATCCTTTGGGTATAAAGTGAATTTTTTGCCTGCCGGATATCGAGTCTTGGGTGTTTGAGACTCTGAGGTTGTAGCTGCGTATAAGGGCCACTTCCGGTATCGCGATGATAGTCACGTTTTTGTTTTTCCGTATGACGTCCTGTGGTTCATAGTGTTAGGTCAGGCTAGGTGTCTTTCGGTAACCCGGGATACTCCCGGAGCCTAGATGATCCGAAAGTGGGCTGTCAAAATGACGGAACGGAAGTGGATCAGCCGTTAAGGAAGTCTGGAATAGGGGAGTGAGAAAAAATGGACTGGTATATCCTTATCCGATGTAAAATCTATATGGGTTACCTCTATATTGTCGTAGCTGGATGTCAGTTGTGTCGCATCGGCAATAACTGCGATTTATCATCCCTATGGAAAGCTACGGGACCGATCGTGCCGGTTCCGCTTTCATGGGGAAATTTATTTAAATTCCAATTTCCCAGCTCGTCTACGGCGCTAACGTTTATCGTATACGTCCTGCAGGAGAGGTCCTATACCATCTGCTCGTCAATGTGACTTAATGCTCAGGCACAACCCTGTCCCACGGGATATTCCCTATCCGTTAGACATTTGCATTTTATTATGTCGCCGCCGAATTTCATTATTGGCCGAACCATCGATCACCCTTCTCCGGATCACGTGCCTCTGACAATCGTCAGACGTGAAATTAACCTTGGATTCACGATTCTACCACGCGGAGACATTGGAGGTTCGCGCGTGCGATTATCGCCGGTAAATTCAGCCGAAAATCCAAAAATCCAAATTATTATAAAAATTTAATTTTTTCAAAAAAAAAAAAATATTAGCTAAAATAATGTAATTTTAAGAAATTTGAAAAAAAGGGGGAGCTGAGTGTACGCAGTCTCTGAAAAAGGTAAAACTAAAAGAGTGAGAGGGTGCGTCTGCAGAACAAAAGGTGGATAGCACATACAGAGTGAAGGTAGGAGTGAGAATTTGAAAAAGAAAGGTAAAAGAGGAAAAGTGGAAGGGAGCAAAAGGACGAAGGGGAGGATAGCAGAGAGGAGGGGAAGAGTTCTGTCCCATATACCAACACACAGTTCTCATTATCCTGGACCGTTTTAATCTTCGCTCCGGCAGCGGCCAGACTTATAAACAGAGGCAAGAGCTTCGCGCGCGGCCGAGCGAGCAAAGAAATGAAATGAAAGAATAAATTATTTCCCGACGCTGCTTGCCCCCAACCACCTCCCTCCCCTACTGCCCTTAGCTTTTATTCTCGAAATTATCCCGACGGCGCACTACTCGTATGTAATTAGTATACTAATAAAAAGGACTACCTTATATATCCCTACGTTAAAGCCATGCAGTCTGGGCAAGACGATTTGCCACCTATCGCCGCGTGCAGCCGACTGCTCTCAATTATTTTTATACCGAGAAAAAAAAAATCACCAAACAGGTTCAAAGTGTGAAAAAAAAAAATTTTTCGAAAAATAATACCATTCGAAATTTTTGAAAATTTCCCGTATCTGCCGGGAACGGTTGACCGAGGCTAAAGTAAATTGGTTTCAGTGTGGGTACCGAGAATCGTTTGTACAGGTTCCAAACAGTTAGCACCGAGTTAGCCCAGGAGCCACTGTTTTACTTACGTAAGACTATATACACCCAGTATACATATACACTCTACCTATATGCACCATCCGTATCTTCGGACTTTCATCCCCAATCCGTTCCGCCCGGTCAGCACCACCCTCTTCGGGATTCTGTTTGCCAAGCGATCGGTACCGATCGACCAGCGGTCGCAGCTTCTCGGCAAACTGTATAGATTTCGTAACCGCAGCCCATTCGCCAGGTACCGGCTGCGTCGAGATACCGGATGACTGAATTGATACACGGGCGATAGGGAAAACCGAATGGAATTTAATACGTACAAGAACGCTATACAGCTCGAACAAATAATTTCGTGAAAATTCAAACTATACATTTTTCTTAAGTCTACGTATTGTGAATGAATATTTTTGTTAAATTTTTTTTTTTTTTTTTCATTAACAAAAATTTTCACCCGATGCTTCTAACAACTGTCTAGCGTACCTTCGAATCGTAGGTGGCGTTAAGCCTGATTTCCATGTACGTACGAGCTCGGCCCACTCGCAGGCATAGGCTATTCTCAAGAATGCGCTTTTAAATAAATCACCCAGCAACGCGCAGGCCCATTAGTGGAACAACCTGTCTCCCGGAGCGACTTGTAATTCTCAACCGTACGAGAGTAAATACGCGCGAGGCTGCTGCGCGTTCTCTTGCCGTGATACGAATAACCTGGAATACGTACTTCGACTTCTTTTCCATTCTTAAAGAGACCAAGGCATTGTCCGAGGTACACCAAAGGCTGTAGAAGAAAAATAAAAAGTACGACATTCCCTTTGCACACGCATAAACGTAAGAGCGTCACAGTGATAAACCTGTGCGGAACGAGCAGTATAAATTATATGAGAGTTAATCATAGGAGTAATTGTTAATTGTCAACGAGATGATAATTACGGTATTCCGGCAGTGTCCCTCGGTCGCCCGTACCTCGTTAGCAATTTCAACCCTTAAACCAGAGAGTTAGCATCCCTCGGGAAAGATACAAGAGGGCACTGTATAAACCCCACCACCCACCCCTTCCTCGTGACGTCGTCCGTTCATCCCCCTTCGAAGGCCCCTGGAGGACCCTTGCGACCTTCACTTTTGAGGACAACCAAGTCATCCCGAGAATTACATTTTAATTAGAGGGTCAGACCGGAAAAGGGGGTAGTTCGAGAACAGCCACCCCCCGGGGACGAACTACCCTCAGCGATTTTATTTACATCCCTAGATTCGATTCCGTTCACGTAATTTTATTTCGAACCAATCGTTACGCGAGGGAAGTCGCTTTCGTGGAAATACAAAATTTTCGAATTTTTCGTAATAACAGCGATATGAAATAGTATTTTTGAAATAGTATATTTCGTAATAACAGCGATATTTTTTTTTTCCACCCCTAAAAAAGATCACGGGTATATCCATGACACGATTGTAAATATGTATATAGGTATAAACGTGTGTCCGTTAAATTTGTGCATAGCTATAGATATACCGAACAACCGTTTCCCCATTGCCACTCTACCCGCAGGCACACCGTAAAGCCGGGTTCTCAACGCAGAGCCAACGCTGGCGGGATAAGGAGCAATGATACTTCTCGAAATACGATAGCGTAGAAGTCGTTAAGGTGCATTTCTAGGTAGAGCTCTCGCGGTCCTCGAGAGCGTCGCGACGGCGTATGCACACTCGCGAGTGCACATAAATACACGCAGCAAGTGGCACGGTGGTATCGCGCGACTAAGGGCAATTTACAATAGAAGCAAGCGACGGGCGTTCGCTACGAATTTCTTACGCTCGTAAAGCCCCCAGACTCGCTTCCTTGGAAGCTCGCAGGTGTTGATTTCAGTGCTTAACGCTAAGGTAACTGCAAAAGTAACAAATGCTTCGTGGGCTGATGATTGTCGCGTGTATGCGCCATGCACTTTAAGCTATATGCGACCAGTTACTACCTATACCATATATACGATATACGATATATGTATACCCGTAAACGTGTGTGCACCCATATGCAGTTACCGAGACGTTGCAGTGGCATTGCAAGGTTAGTTAGGGACAAACGTCCCTGCCTATGAGCACGTAATACCGTATGGACTGGGTTTTATGATTACAATTCATTGAACGTGAGTTCCACGGCGTAACATTCATATATATGCATACCGGAGTTAATTACTGAGTAAATATAGAGAGTGCATACCTCAACCAACTGCAAGGGTAACAGTGCCCAGCTGCGTTGCACTGTGCGCTAGCACTGGGTGCTAGTCAAATATATGTATATAAATACACGGTATAAGCAAGTAGTACATACTTGCAGCACGAGAGAGAGAGAGAGAGAGAGAGAGAGACAGAGAGAGAGAGAGAGAGAGAGAGAGCAAGTGCTACGTGCCTAGCAAGGAGCACGCTCCTACAGTGCGGGTAAAAATGTCTCGGCCTGGAAATTGCTTCCGTTACTATCGGATAATTATTTATTAATTACGCCATCCCGTCGGGAGACGCTTTCGATGACTACGACCGGTTTCTATTGCACTACTTGTTAGCGCCGATTTAAGCTCGGGGATCGTCATTGAATTTATGTACCGAGACGATCGTTATCAATGCTGTTGTTATTATTGTTCATCCATCATGTATAATAATAATAATAATCGTCACCCGAACATCATTCGTCTCTTGCACGTCTCGTATACATATAGGTATAATGCACCCGCAGTTTTCAACAAAATTTATTGTCCTTTCCACTTATGATTTTTTTTTTTCGCGTGCACCTAGTAATACTTAATTAGTGCAGATTAAATTTCCATGCAGGAAAAATTGATAAAAAACAACTCGTAGTCACATACGTCATATTCGCATA
Source organism: Cephus cinctus (assembly GCF_000341935.2). NCBI lineage: Eukaryota > Metazoa > Arthropoda > Insecta > Hymenoptera > Cephidae > Cephus > Cephus cinctus. The sequence continues at coordinate 57,427 of NW_014332891.1, forward strand.
CGTGATGTTCGTCCGTCTATTTTTATCCACGTCGACCGGTATATATATGTCTACTGTACAAATGGCTTTTACCAAAGCATATTAATTAGGCAAGGAACTCTATTTCGTAATGCAGACGTAAGCCAGATGTTTTGGCTGGATTAGCACGGGATTGATAATAACTTTGCCGATTGCCCGGGCATCGCGTTTTAACCTAGCGCGAACGTAACGTCGTGTTCTCGAAGTCCCTGTAATTGGGCTCGTCCTGGCAGCCAATCGTTAAGCTGACGAAACGACTTTGGCTCTAACGGCATGACGGAGCCGTAAGGGAATGAGGTAATTTTTATTTTTTTATCCTCGAAAAAGAAATGCGAAATCGAGCAGGAGCCACGCTGATATATGACGCACACGGCCGCTTTCTTGTGTCAATAAATAAAGGGGCACTCACACGTCCCGAGGGATGCATTCATTTATTTACTTTAACGTACAGCACTGCCGGGACGCACACGTGGGAGCTGTTATCAATTAAATTGGCGAACCAGTCAGCGTTCATGCGAATGGTAATGTACGGTATATGCAATAGCCTATATGCATGCTGTACGTACATAGTGTAAACATACTTTATTTCCTCACATCATATTCTTATATTGATATAACGATGACATATATATATATTAGCCGTAAAAACTTCGTATACCTAAGGAGAATTCGTGTTTGGATATATTCGGGTAAGGTTAGGTATTATGCACAACAACGGCATTGAAAAGCCCGCCAGTCACGCAAGATATACAGTTTGCGTATTACCCTGTGTGCATGCACGTACAGGGAAGGTATGGTCGCATCAACGAAATCCCTTGAAATATCTATACTGGATATAGAAACGCCCGGTATATTCGGCTTCAAAGTTTCCGTCCCTATAGTCGGCTAGAGTCAGCCGACTATAAATCTTCGTCTGCCGAGGCAGAAAACTTGAGAGAACTCATTTCCCTGATGTACCTTTCGCCTGTTATGAATCCAAACTACCCTAACGGATGATACGCGTCTTCGAGACGTCGCTACGTCACAAGTATATGCCGCACTGTATCGTCGGATTATTACGTACCGCGTGTCAAGGAAGCAGCAGGCGAGGAGTATAGGTAAGATAGTAGAAAAAATTTTTTTTTTCCAAAATTCAAAATTTCACTACCGACCAGCGAGATCGTTCATCATAATTTTGCCTACCCCCGTGATCTTTCTTGCCGACTCGACATCGCACCCTGAGGTTCGCCCACGAATCAGCAAACAACCCTAACTCGGACCACCGAAATAACAGGGTACGGAGACAAGGGAGGAAAAAGTGAATTCCAAGCCACGAGACGTTGAAGCTTTGCGACAACAATATTTTGCAGTGACCCGGTGTGAACTCACCCTTAACGCAGAGGCGCGAGTGCCTCGAACGGGGATCCGCGTTCATCTGAACTCAAGAGTCAGGATGAGTTGGCCATGTACAAAGTGAGGTTATGTGGTTGCGGGGGCGGGAGGGGAT
>NW_014332891.1:59595-61220 GCF_000341935.2 Cephus cinctus
GGGGGTCGCCATGGGAATCTTGGGACAAAATAGACACGGGTTTTCATGCTGAAGAGAAAGATAGGTGACACAAAGGCGTTGCTGACTTGACGGCGGGGGCCGTATGGTGGCACGGGGGGTTGTTAAGGGGGGCGACGCAAGGAATGAGGGAATCTCCTGGCCGCAAGGGGGTGCCCGAATGTGTCTGTGTCGCAGCGTAATTAATAGATGTCACCGACACCCGCCATGACTTTCATAAATTAAGCTTCTCGCGTAGGTACTTATACCTAGATGTACCAGACACAGGGCCGCGTCCGAGATCTGTACTATATATATATATATATATATATAGAGAGACACATACAGAAGACAGCTCCCACGAGAACGTACTTACCATCGGAGCACCCAGGCTCTTTAGCATTTTAACGAAGCCCTGGGTTTTTCCAATGCTCTCCCACAGCTAGGTTGTCTGAATTATCATTATTCCAAAAGACCAAGAGAATTTCTCGCCAGAGCGATCGTTTTCACGGTTCACCTCGTATACATGCGAATTATGCCATTTTCGTTTTTCCGTATTCGAAAGAAAGAAAAATAATTCCTGCGACTTTCTTGACTTCAGGGACAACGAGCAGTCGTTTATAAAAAAAAAATAAAAAAAAAAATAAAAAAAAAATTCGAATGATTCGTTAACAGTCGGATGAAATTTTATCATCTGGCTGGACCGTAAACTCAAATTTCGAGATTAAAAACTTAAACGGAGTAAAACGCGCAATTCGATATTACTTCAAGATTATCGCGATATCGATATCCGATAATCGTACACTGCCGATACGTCTAATATTACGTAGCGACGCCAATGGGAATAACCATCGGCTGATACAATCCAATTAAGCGTTAATTATTGCAACTTTCCGAATCGACGTGAATCGAGAAGCAAGCTCGGAAAATTTTGATTTGAAATTAGTACGGGGGAAAAACTATTTTTGGAATTACCAAAGACCCACCCGTGAAATTCCGGAAGATGGTAACGAGACGCTTTGGCGCTTCCTTGGAGACAAATGAAAATAATCTTAATCGATGTTGATGAGTTTCCTGAGACCTTCGGAGGAGACGCTCAGCCTTTACTTGGTCTCGTGGCATCTTTCTATACACACATATATATATTATATACACATTATTGTATGACAGACTGTTACAAGACCTAACAGCTTTGGCACGGCACAATAGATCCTCCGTTACGTTGCCGTGCTCGCTTCGCCAGCGCTATAGCTCCCTTTTGTCGTTTCTAGTTGCTTATACTAAATACCTCATTACTGGATCATTACGAGGCACAATCTACTTCCAGGTTACGTTTTCCACTCTCTGTCGAGCAGAGGCCTCCTACGTGTGTATATGCGTTAAATACATGAATACCAGTAACCATTATGATTATTATCGTATATATAGTATATGTATACATACATACGTAGCTAAGATAATTACAAGCTACACGTGTGACAAAGCAATGCATTACACGTCTAAGCTGATTAATTTGTGGACCAGCGACATTTCATTTCGCGCAAGCAATAAGGTGTACCAATGAAATGGCTTTGTCGAGAAGGAAGTTGAGAGTTTCGAAAAAAAAAAAAAAAAAAAAAAAAAAAAAA
>NW_014332891.1:61299-69690 GCF_000341935.2 Cephus cinctus
GTAAAAAAAAAAAAAAAAAAAAAAAAAAAAAAAATCCATGCACGTCGAACGCATAATCAACTAGCAACACGTACACATACGGTGCCCGAAGTAAAATAAGCAAAACCGTGATGGTCGTGTATATATTTTTTTTAACTGCACCGCAGTTAATGGAAATTCGAGTGGCGAGCCGGGCCAAAGAATTATCTTGTTCGCGACGTCCATTACGGTTCCACGGTTGGCTATATACAGTGTCCGGCCACACATGCGGTCGAAAGTTTGTAGCGTCGGTTATTTATGAAACGACCCCAAGTGGACATAATGACTCGAAAGGAAGCCAAGACGACGGCCCGGCACGTAGGACGTGAGCCCCATTTCACGTGGGCAAAGATTTTCTGTTTGTTTTAGGGTTCGTCTCGAGGCATAACGCATCCCAATTGCGAGACGAGCTTAATGGCTCTCATACGGCGAATTTATTGCCGGACTCTTGCGCGCGAGCCTTTATGGATCGTAAAGATTTTCAAAAGTTCGAACAAGACCCAAGAAGTTCGGTTACGGTGCGAAAAGAGTCTGGAATTTGGGAGGAGGTGCAGCTGAAGCGCGAGGTACCCTAATGATCCGATACCACGTGTACCGGATCATGATCGTGTGTATACTGGAATCATACGGGCGTGATGTTATACTTGGGAAATACTCGACTCCACTGTTTTTACTACTTTTATTTTCTCTTCGACGTAGAAAATTCCAGGATACGTGAACTTGCTTATGGAGCTTTCGAGCTACTCCGCACACATGACTAAACTCAGTCTGGTGCATACGTGATGCACGTACGGGGTCTGGGTAAGATATGCAGTCGGTCCAGGAACTTTACCCGAGAGACGTCAAATCTCGAATGCGATCCGGGCGAAGAGCGTCACGTGCTGGATTAATTAATAATAATAATGACTGATCGTCAAATTTTATTATTTTATTCTCACTCATATGTCCGATCGATTATCGAATCTTACCACTACAGCATCTCTATGCATCTCCCACAGTCTCATTGGTCGAAACTTTAATTTTTGGCCATTACGTTTACCTGCGTATAATGCAGTGGCAGACGCGGCACATATGCCGCGTGATTTATTTTTCTCCAGTTTTACCATCCCGAATGAGGATTATATTAATTTGCCCAGTAATAAAGGGAAAGGGCTCGGCGAGGCCGATCCCAGGAGATCGGTACTATACAGGGTATTTCAAAAATACCAAATTCACTTTTCACACCATCCGCGAGTCATTACAGAACCAAGTTAACGAACTTTCAGATATGCCGATAAGGTACAGACAATTAAAAAAATATACCCTCCCCCACTCGAAAACTGTGAAAACGACCAATCGAATCCGCAAGTCGATAAATAGCATTTTCAAAAAATGGACAGCCTACGATGATTCTCCCTGAGAATTAATCTTTTGACGTGTACACGGAATCCCAAAGAGACGCAGGATAAACGATAAGTGCATAGAATCGAAATACCCACGGCAATAGCGCAAAGCTGTAATACAGACACGTTCCAAGGAGAAATAAGGAATTATGGAAGTTACCGACAAGTGTGTATAGAGGGTGATCGTAGAATATAGGAGTCAGGCGAGAGTGGGAAGGGATAGGTGAACGCTCTAGCGTATCGCGAATCCAAGTAAAGCCCAAGTACGAAAAAAACGAAGGTATAACGAGAGAGTCACGGGTATCGTTTCCGAGCGACCGTAGCAGCCGCCGCTATACAACCGGATTGAATGTAATTCATTTTGCGCCATTACATAAAGGCCGCGTTTCGCTCGGCACGAGCCCTCATATTTTACGATAAATAACAGGTTGACCCCTCGACACACTGGGTATAAGGTAAATTAATGTTACCCGTGTTGGTTAAAAGTACAGAGGGTCTGATGGATTTAAATTATTAGAGGTAATCGCGCCGCGAATAACTCAATGCTACGCGTAAACCTTTAACCGGTAACGCTTGTGATTATTATTATTTTTTTTTTTTTCTTCAAACGCCAACCATTGGCACGCGTGACACAACATTCACGAAATCCTCATCGAAACGGCATACCGATTTTTTAACGATGAGCGTTCGATCATTCGCTTATTAAAATTTCCTATAATTTAGGAACTCTCGGCTGACTCCTGGATAATAACCGATCTTCACGATATATATATATATATATATATATATATATATATAATATATAACCGGGATAATAACCGATCTTCACGATATATATATATATATATATATATATATTGTATATATATACCGTTGGTGTTGAAGCACTTGAAAGTCTCATCTCTTACATAAGCGATTACATTGATCGATTACGAGGTATAATTTAAAGAAGGAATCGATCAAAGATTTAATTAATGACTATCATTAAGATTAATTTAAGTATCCATACTCGATAATACATGCTCATTGGTTAGTTTTGCACGGGAGGAAGTAAATTATAACAAATTTGAAAAATTTCACGAAAATTCTTAAACGCCCGATCGGGCGTCCGATCGTCCGATCGCTCGGGAGGAGACAATTATTACAATTTTTTTTTTTTTTATGATTTTTAGGTAAAGGCTATTTTTATAGATCGATGCTTGATTTCGAATCCGACAAAAGGGACAGTGACGTGACAGAAATTTTTCGCGCGAAAAAAAAATTCAAAAATAATCCAATCCTTGATAACGCGAGGGGATTAAGAAAATTCTTCGGACGACGATTAAGCTCAGACTGCAGAAACTTTTCCGTGCCCAAGTAATGTACATTGGGAGTGAATGGAATGCGCGATAAAGGGAATGAGTGATCGTTGGATTTTGTGGTGGGCCGAGTGGATGAATGGGAGCGGCGATAACGGATCGTTTCAAAATGTTCGGCTGAGATCGGAGGAGATGATAGTTATATGTATATATATATATATATACATATATATACAGAAGAGTTTTAAGGTACGCGTTATCATTAATTAAGCCTGCCGTAGGGCGATGGCGAAAAAGTTAGATGGCGATATGGTCGCGATAACCGCTCTTGAGATATCAAGATGGGACGGGTGTCTCGAGTGATGCTGTACGAGAAAGAAAAAAAAAAAAAAAGAAAAAAAAAAGAAAAAAAATTGCAATTACCTGGTGATCGATGTTACAGTGAGTAATTACGGCGAGTATACAAACGAGGATGCGCCTTTAGTATATCCCAGTATATGAAGCAGCAATGGAAGACGTGGTCGTAGGTATCGCTAAGGAATTGCGATTAACGTTATATACGTCGGTATAATATACAGATCCAGAGACACGTGTAAGATACGACCTAATAATTGGTAGGTGTGAGGAAAGCTCGTTCGATTATTATTATTATTTATTAGAACGACATAATATTTTTTCACGGAATCGACCAATCGGCCTTATATACGCAGAAGGGAGTCAAATTAAAGAGAAATTTATTTGAAATTACGAGTCGATCGCAATTCCATAAAGTGGAAGCGCTCACAGGTGTCCCCGGGGATCATTCCCCGTTTGATATGCTTAGGCGCTTGTAAACTGCCAGTCTAATTATACAGTAGGTATAGGACGAGGAAGCCGATCGCGTCTTGTTCGAGAGACGATTAATTGCCAGTGTCATCGGGCCACTTACGGTCTATCGAGACTGACGATAATCGCGGCCAATGTAAATAACAAGAAAATCGAGGAAAAAAAATCCGATTGGCAAAATCCAGGGGCGATCGGCACGTCGCGTTTTGTCATAGATACAAGATAGAGAGGAATAATGCTGTATAGAAATATATTTTTTATTTTAATTTAATTTTTTTTTCTATCAGGTCTGTTTCCGGTAACCTGCCGCTCCTTTTCCAGCTGGAGTTGCGACTCGAATTAAAAAAAAAAAATGTTATCACATCGAACGACTGGTCATCCACTCGTATGAAAAACTAATCACTGTTATCAGCGAGCGTAAGTGCACGGTATCGTAATGCGATTTGCGCGACAGGTTCAGTAGAGTAAGGTCGCCAGTGCGTGGTAAAGGTGGACTTTACGCGGTATTACGTGAAAACGAAGCGAAACGGATGAAAGGCGGGAGTGAACGGAGCTTAAGATTTTATCCCAGTAAACACAGTACACGTAGTGTATACACGTTGCTCTTACGTGTAGATACTCCTGAGATGTACTGACAGTCACGCTGCTGGGATCGATCAAGTTCGTCAAGCGATTGCTGTCGCGGAGCGGCCATTTGTCAAATTTGTTATTGAAAAAGTGAAGGAAAATATTTTCAAATTATTTTTCAAAAATTGCCAATTTCAGAAGGGCGAGACCTTAGATTTTTTCAATTTTCTATACCGCCCGCGAGTGCGAGAGAGACGGAGCTATTGGGGATCGCGTGAGCAAGAGAGAGACAGACGTATCAGCTTCCTTCCGGCGGCATTGATAGATTCGACAGGTTCGCTTCGATTATTATGTAAAACGGATACTCCGTGCGATAATTCTGCTATACTGACGTCACTGTGAGTCAATATAATCACATATGTAATCCATATGGTTAGCATTTCATCTGACAGGGAGATATCGACGTCACGTGTGTATTACATACGGATGTAAAGGAAGCGGCGGCGCTTCAAGGGGATTTCTTGTTCTTTTTTTTCCCCCCCCTCTCTCTCTCTCTCGGCAGCGCGAGTATCGCGAAAAATAATTAAGAAATTGATTACACGATCTTTTAATTAAATCGACGCGCGCCTTCGTGCGCCGATGCAATTTATCAAGAGCGAGTCCCGATCGGTCGAGTTTCCATGTGGAAAAATCGCGACGACCAAAATTTCGTTCTACTGCTCAATTCCGTGGACCGCCAGTGCCTCCGTGCTCCAAATTCCAGATATTCGATCGCGTCGATCTGTCCGATGAAAGTGCACCTTTACATCTCGCCCGAGTGACGTCACGGCACCTAAGTCGAGAGTGCCTTAGAAAAGCGCCTTGACGAACATCTCGCGAAACAATGACGCGATTCTTTTTAATAATTGACAATCACGATTCGCTACTCTCTTTACCGTCATCCTTCAATTACTCAGTTTCCATGAGGACGACAGTCGCTAACGAGTCACTCCATTAGGCTTTGCTGTGAGGCGACTGTCAGGCGCAAGTGCCTTTAAGAAAAAGCGACCCCCCCGCTCGACCTACAGAGACGGTACTGAATTAAATGATAAAAATGGTCAAATTATTCCAAAAATTGAAAAAACCCCATGCCCGCGTGTAAATCCAAAAATATGAAAAATTACGATCCAACGTAAATAAGCGACGTGCCAAATTGGACATTGGATAGAAAAAAAAAATTCAATTTTTTTTTTACATTCAACAAACCAATAAGATAACATTAATTGGCAAGAATTTCGCGGGCGGCTCTTAAAAGTCGAGTTTCGAGTGATACGACAGACGGCGTTCGCACGGGTAGAAGGTTTAATGCTGTTTACACGGGAAAGAGGCGATGCATCGAGTCCCGGTAAGAGGGTTTCGCTATAAATTAATTATACCCATAGAAAAATTCCCACGTCACCCTTTATTCCAGGTTGCGCATTTCATTCGACCTGCCAATTCGTTTATTTTCCAAAGACGCTCGCGTGTAAATTGGACACCCGGTACGTAAATTGTGTCTTTTGTCGCGCGCCCGAAGGCTCGCGGTCTTCTCCTTCGGCGACGATAAATTCTCAGAGAGCATTCTCGCCCGCGGAGAGTTTAGCTCTCGAAGAAGAGGTAGATAACACAGTGCTCGACTAGAAAAGAATTTACGATACGTTCGTACTTGACGTAACATCGCTGCTTCCAGGCGAATTAATCGCCCCCGTGTAAGCAGCGTAAATCCTCGTGTCTGATCCTTTACCGGCGCGTACCACTTAACCACTGTACGGTTTACGGGAAGAGTCTAAACTTTTAACGGGGTTGCTGCGTTCTTACGGGGCAGAGAGAGAGAGAGAGAGGGAGAGTGAAAAAAAGAGGCATTTCTCGAGAAAACCCAATAGCTAAGAGATAAGGATAGAGAAGTCTTGGGTTGAAAAAAAAAAATAACTATAGAGAGAAAGAGAGAGATCTGGTACCAGAGTGAAAATAGTATAAAGGGTGTCCCATTATTCTGAACTAATTACGAGTTTCATTGCGCAAAAGCGATAAAATGGCGGCGGTACTGAGCTATCTCTTCTAATGAAATACCTCAGCGGATCTATTATGGTTTTCCTCGATTCAGGGCAACAATGGTTAAAGGGATACACGTATACAGATATACCTAGTGAAAAAGTCCATTGGTTTTCATGGCCCAAGATATACCGACTGAGACTCGTTAGGAAACTTAAAACTTTCCAGCCGGATGGCAACTGGATGTGTAATTAAGTGGGAGGCAATAAAGTCGACTTAGCTTCGATTGTGCATAAAACAAAATTCCTCGAGCATTATCTGCCCTCATTTAGAAACCCACCCTAATCTCTGCATATAATACATATAGTCTGTATACCAATATCACACATATTACTTTGAAGATCCGATCGCAGCTAGAAACCCAGCAGCCGTGCAGGGATGGGAATTCGCGAAGAATTGGAAAAGCGGGGAAAGAGAAGAATTGTACGAAAAAAAAAAGGATAAGGGAAAAAGTGAAGAAAAAGAGTTCGTTTTACCTATTTCGTATAAAAATGTACCCTCGAACAGGCGGGAGCGTCGCGAAATATTTTTCTCAGAATCAATCCTGCGGGATGCTGTTGGTCCATGTAATATACACAGGAAAAACCTATTCGGAAATACAACGTGAAACGCCGCCAGCCGACTGACGTTTAATCCCACGGGGACGAGAAATGGATCCGCGAGTGATATTATCTCCTTTTTGTAGTAAAGATATGGACCAAATCCCGCCGGGAGATTAATGCTAAATTATGCGCGAATACCGCTTCTACGTGGAATACGAGTGGCGCTGTGTACCGAGTATCGGCCAGTAGGAGAGACTACTCCGATTTCAGCGTTCGAGAGTCGACAGGAGTATCTGAAGAGGCAAAGAGGGAAAGTAGGGGGAGGGGGGGAGAGAGGGGAAGCGAAGCGGGATCAGAGGGGAGGTACTTTATCGAATACCGTGGATCTTCACGTTTTCACCATTCAAAGTATCCACTTTTCCCTTGCTTTGCGCTTTTATGCCAATTTGCATCGTTCGCGAAAGGATTTCATAAAGTTCGATCCCGTCCATCCCCGGCCCGATACACATCGTCATCTCCCTGTACAAGTTTCGCGATAAAACATACAGCGAATATAAAGCTCAGGAACGCAGAAGCTGCACCCTATTAACGTTTTATACGCGTACTTAAATTTTATTAAAAAGAAAATGCATACAATTCAAATAAAACAAAAAAAAATAAAAAGAATAACAAGCGCAATCAAAGCAAACGTTGCAACGTTGAGAGTTAGCGTATGGCCAAAAGTCTAACCAGACGGTTTCACGATGAAAGCTCGAGTTGTGAAAAAAATAATTTTTTTTTTCTTTTTTTTTTTTTTTCCCCACTCATAAAAGGACTTTACGATCCCAGCGGATCGCGCAGGAAACGCGAAAAAGCAGAAAAGCTTCGGGTCACACCCGACAACCCGTTGGTCGACGGTCTAAAAGTTTCCCATAAACCTGCCCCGCGCGCCATCGATTGTTAAATCCTTGGCGCTACGACTGTTTTACAGCGAGCGACGGAGGGCGTCGCGACGCCTCGACGTAAGGTACCGAGAAATCGCGCGTCTCCTCGAGTGACGATTCTTCTAAAATCGCGAAAACCTACTGCAGCGCGAAACGATTCGTCCGTGACGCGTCTTCGCGCGGTTCCGTTCGCGGAAAAGCGTCGCGACGACGGTTCTCGAATATATTAACATGAAAACACGATAAGACGCAGCCGTTGTCGCCGCGATTTCCCGCTGGGATTCGCAGCAGCCGCGTAATCGGTCCATACACCCCCCCTGGCTCATATATATATATATATATACCGCGAAAGCGTCAGAACACGTACCTAATACCGTCAGTTTCCATAAAGCGACTCAAATCGAACCTGGAAACGCTCCTTAAGAAAATCAGCCGTATAATCAGCGTCGCGACGCTGCGTCATACGGTTCGTTTACAAGTGCCGATAAGCCGAACCGATAGCGATTCGATTAACGCGTTAACGCGTACGACCCTGTATATATATATTTTTTTTTTAACGAGCCACCATGTATATACGCCTTTATACCAAGGTCGCGAAGCCTGTTACAAAGGAAATCAGACTAAAGCCTCGTTCACAGGCAACAACAATCTTATTTGGGAAACCATTTTTTAAAACCATTTTTACGTGAGGCTCGATAAGATATTTACTCCCATCGAGTGATTTTCCTTTTTCAATCTTCTTATCATTCTTTCCCCCCCCCCCCCC
>NW_014332891.1:69763-70459 GCF_000341935.2 Cephus cinctus
CCCCCGTTACCCACGTCATTCGCACAGCTCCCAACATAATCTGGAGTTTTCAGTCGGTCGTAAGGAAATTTCAAAGAGTCCTGTGTATTTTGCATAATACTCGTCGTCGCGGATACGACGGATTGGTGACGTCATCGTGACGTAAATCGGCTCGACGAATGGACAGGAGATAGACGACTTCCGTTGGTCGATGAACAAAGAAGAAGAAAAAAGACGTTCAAAAGACCGGACGCGAAATAAATCTCAATTAAGAGTTTGCCGCTTGTGAACGTACCTTTAGTAATCTATCGCCCATATGTCTATAGCTAGCCAACAAAGTATTTAACCTGCGCGGGAGATACGAGGGTTAAAGCTGCAGGACCGAATACGTAAGAACGCACGAGGGCCTCATCGGTAAATCGAAGCGATCCCCGGAATTGTCTGGCTACGAAGTTAAACGTCCCCCGGGGACGAGGCGGCTGAAGCGAATGGTAATTGATAACCTACGGGATACGATTAAATGGAATAATTGACAGGCACGTTCGGTTCCGTATTTAATAACGCGATACAGGATATCCGATAATGTATAATTCCTTTTAACAGGGACAAGAACCGACGAATATACATGTATATACTTTCTCTTATATCGACACGAATTCGTGACGTCTCATGTAGTCATGGAGATGAAAAAAAAAAAAAAAAAAAAAAAGGGGAAAA
>NW_014332891.1:70529-81616 GCF_000341935.2 Cephus cinctus
AAAAAAAAAAAAAAAAAAAAAGGTGGAAAAAATAATACCCATATGGCTTTACACATGTCTGACGAAACTACAGGAAAAATTTCACTGTACTTTTCTTTCGTACTCGATTCTCATTGTAACGTAATACACGGGCTGACGCGTTACGCTAACCGTCGAGGAGTAGAGAATCCAGGACCTATAGTACGATGGGGAATCCAGGATCCATAGTACGATGGGGAATCCAGGATCCATAGTACCACAGAGGATCTAGGACCTACGGTACGACAACGGATGATCTATGCGAACATCGGACGCGATACAGAATCGAGAGAGACGTAACGCAGTGCCGAGGGAACAATGAGGGATGCGCGACTGGACACAAAAGCTGACTAGATTGCAGGCGTGAAAGCTCGATGGGATTTTCGCGTAAATTTCCAGCTGCAAGAGGTCGTTGACCCTCGTTCAAGATAAAGGCATCAGAAAGGACCTAGGGCGAAGAGTGAAAAATATTCCTGGCGCGCGATGACGAAATTAAACAATTATTTAATCCCCGATCCCTCCACTCGAAATTATTAGGTTCGATTCTCATTAAGCAGGATACGAAAATTATACGGAATCATTGAAACTGCCGAATCTCGAATTCGCGTGAAATCACGTAGCCTGATCGAACGGTCGCTGGTTTCAATAGCGAACGAAACAGCTACAGTCAGGTGGCAGGTATCTCAGCGTCCCTTAAATTACACGCATCCCCACGTGTTACCGTGTACACCCCATGTACCATATGCAGATATAGATACGTCGAGAATTTGTCCGCCTTGTACTTCTGCAACGTATACGTTGCCAATGTATATAGATATATACAGCGATTCAGATACAAGGCAGACCTCGTGTCCATAAAGACGACACCTAGTTCTCATTAAGCGGCAAAATCAATACACCGTACTTCCTACTCGCCGACAATGTAAATGGGTACAAGCATTTCGAATAATTATTATTGTTTCATTGTTCGCACGAAACTGCCTCTTGTCGCCACGACCAGTTTTCATCGACACGACACAACGACGCGAATGCATTCTGAGTCGTACGAGTTAATCGCGCAACGGACCCAATTATGAATCCTGGATCAGTGTGGACGACCCTTGATGAAAGTACCAACAAGTGCGAGAGAGACAGAAGTATGTTCCCTGGAGTAGGGTCCACGAGTGAGATTTTTGTAAGGGATAATAAAATTTTAAAAATGACTCACCGCTGTCAGGCATCTGCAAGATCAGGATCGAGGCTGGACCAAGGAGGAGAGTACGGTGCTGAAAGTTGAGGCCTGAAAGAAATATCGATAGTTTGTATTGGCAATTGGCATGGGGTATCTAATAAGTGGAACATTCAAAGAGGATGCACGTGTGAAGTAGCGCGTAAGGTGGTAATAAGGAATCGCGTGTTTTGTAAGAGGAAAATAAATTTGTTGTAAGGAGAAGAAAAAATAAATTAATCGTCAAAACAGGTGTCAAGAGTAACACGTGAAAAAATTGCATCCACGCGAGGGGATTGAATCTTTTTTTTTTTTTTTAGATAAATACACGCCTATCAGATTCGTATGATAATAGTCGGGTATTATGATTAGCAGGTCAAGCACGACACGTTACACGTGGTGGCGGTAGTCGTGACGAAACAGGTTATTAATGTAAGTGGTAGCGGGTAAAGGAGCGAAATTACAGCGAGTCAAAGTATTCCCATAAATCAGTTGGAGTTTCGGCGCGTACGCATTGGGCGACATAATTATCGTTCCCTTTCCCGGCAGTAAGCAGCGAGACGCGATTGCATACGTAAAAGACTCGCAATGTGTGTATATATATATATATATATAGCTGTAGGATCTTGGGGCCGTCAGGGCAATTTACGTTTGTTTGCATGGCTCCGTTATTTATGGCATCCGCGGTTATTCATAATAAATATCTTCACTCCAACAAAATAATAAATAACTTCCTCTTTGAGCCACATTCGAGTACCGGCGGGAGTTTGCTGTTTTTATGTGATTTACGATGCCGCTGATATAACGTACGTGTAAAGTTTCACAATCAGTGAGATATTTGAGTCATTAGCGATCGGCAGATAGGAGGCAACGTATCACGGTTTTGCATTATGCAGAACCGAATAGCTATATACCAGCTGTATACGCGGTTGCGCTCTTTTACCCGAAGATAGGCCGTGGTATGGGAGATTTAAGATTTGAAATTGGCGCCTTTAAAAAGTTACGGGGAATCCCCGGGCAATAGAGATATGCAGCCATATATATATATACATATATATCAATTGAATCAATCGACGTCGATGACTCCGAACAGTAATGGAAATTCGAATTGGCATCGTTTCCCAAGTAATATAAAGTACGTTGCACTCGAGACTGCGTTCCGAGTGGCAACTGCAATTGCAACTCGCGCCACGTTCTCTGACGCACTTCACCCTACGAGCGCGGCTACACGTAGGTACAGCGATAATGAAGCGTTAGAGCGATTCCCAAGTATCGGTTTCGCGGGTCGGCTTGCCGTCGATATAAAAGAAGCCGGAGGTAGAAAGGCGCTTTTTAAGCGTCCACAACGCGCGGCAGGATGGCGTAAGGATAGAGCGCAGTTCGATAGCACGGAGTTACCAATAAAAGGCTATCGAAGGCCTCCGTGTAGTAGGTAAGCGTGCAGCAGGGTGTACGTATCGCGTGCCCCGCAAAAGCTTCCCTTTTTGTACGAGCCAACATGGCTGCCAGGCAATACAAACGATGTCACGTGTAAAATGGGCAGGGTGTGGAAAACCTGGAGAAAACTGCATTGTGCTGGTCTCTCGCTTCGGGCTGGGAATATCCGAACTTTACGTTCGGCGTAAAAAGGAATTTTTCGTTGGATTACACTCTTGATCTTCGTCGCGGGCTGAGATCGAATTTACGTAAAAATGACAGATCGTGGGTTTTAATAGAAAATAAAAAAAAAAAAAACACATTGCCTATAGGCTATATTAGTTTCGTATTATATACCACAATTTTTACTAGCGGCTGAAACATGTTTACGAGCCAAAAATTTATTTTTACCTGTTTCATCACTTTTTTTTTTAAGTCAACCCTCTCGGCGCTCCTCCCTGTCAAGGAATTGCCGACTCCGAAACCGCAACGTCAGTTCGAACTTAAATTAGCGGAAAACTGGTTCGGTCAAACGTGTTGACCCCTTGCACTATTCGGAACCTCGGGAAAAGTCAGGCCGAACGCGGCTGCCTCGATCGTCGCGGTGAACGGCGAGCGGTGGATCGCGCGTGCCGAAACTCGATACCTATTCTTACGACCGAGCGCAAGGTAGTCGTGGCCCGTATTTACTTCAGGCGATGCGGAACTCTTGTGAAATTCAAATGAATTTGAATCAAAAACTTTAAAAAAATAATTTAATTATTATATAAGATGAAAACAGATTTTGATTAATTATAATAATATAATTTGGTCCAAAACTAAGACCACGAGTCAGACTCGTGACATCCGTGTTTGGCCTAAAATTTTCATCACGAGTCAGACGCGTCAAAATAGTGCAATGGGTTAATTGCCCGACCCTGGCCGACCAGACTGATTTGTGGAATCGCAATTGTACAGTTTATACGCAGCTGGAGTTGCAAACAACTACCAACCGATTT
Organism: Cephus cinctus; assembly: GCF_000341935.2. Lineage (NCBI taxonomy): Eukaryota > Metazoa > Arthropoda > Insecta > Hymenoptera > Cephidae > Cephus > Cephus cinctus. The sequence goes on from NW_014332891.1 coordinate 74,169, forward strand.
GCGATTCTCGCATTCATCAACGTACAACGTGACCCCGACGAAGGCTATTTCATACTACTCGTATACCGTTGCTCTTTCCGGTACCTTAACAACGTAACATAAACCCAAGCACTAAGTGTACATCCAGCTGATAACAACGCAGCTACATGAAAACAGACCTTTTTCCATCGTTAAACTAAAATTGCACAACTGGTACCAGAAGCACACACTCCGGCACAAACACATACCGAATAACGAACGAACCAATTTAATTATAATTTTTTATATCCAGACCCGAAAAAAAAAGAAACCAATTTGCCAACGCAAAGAAAAAATATGAACTTTTACAGGCAGCTGTATACAGCCGTACACTGTTTGCACTCGGCTGCATTTTATGGTGTTTCGTAGAAATTTCAATAAAAATTTTTCGACGCCAACGCGAAAGACGAGAGTGCCACGTGGGACGGTGGATGTTGAAGGAGATTATCCTTCTGCATCCGTAAGTACATGCAAGTGACGTTCCGCGTCGTTTGAACTCTGTTCTCCCGCCCCTCTGCCAGTGCCAGGACCAAAGAGGGTGGGATATGACGTCAATGGATATTAAAAATTTTTATCGCGAGACTGACGTTCTTTTCCATCAGTATCGCAATAAAATGTACGAGCTACTAATATATATGTATATGGATGCTGGAGGCTTCTCCCTTTTCCTCATAGTTTAATGGCACATAGTGCGTATTAAGGTTACTATGTATCTACGTGTATCATAATACTACACTGTATATCTATATAAATTTGCCATAAGGTATACCTATATATGTTACGAACGAGACCTCCGTACTCGCGCTAAAGCAGAACTGCAATAAAATGGAGTACGAGCCCTTGTTATTAAACCTCCATCGGGGTAGAAAGGACAGACTCGTTTCGCAGCCGAAAATCAATTTTACACGCAGTAACTCTTTTGGTGCGACGTTAATTCCCTCCTGGCTCATCCCCCCACCCCCACCCTCATGGAATTTAATGCGACCTATTCCATGTAGTTTCTACAGGAAAGGAAAAAAAAAAAGAGATTAACTGCAGTCTTGTATTGCTCCACGAGGGGTATGCAGATTTGCGGTATAAGAGAGGCCGTAAAAAGAAAACAGTAGGGAAAGTCTCAATATATGAGAAAACTAACAATTAAACATCGAACGAAGCCATATACTGGGTTACCATAAAATTTAGTAATTTTATTTTTAAAAAATCTCATTTTACCATGTACGTGCAGGTAAGACGCACTGAAGCGCCGGTAAGACTGACACGCGTGACGTTATACTACGGGCAAGCCTGATATGTGGGACAGCAACACGTATGCACTTACTGTACAGTAACGAGCAATTATATGTTATTCAATAACGAAGATGACTGGCAGTACTGTTGAAAATAAGAGAATAAGATGATAGTGCCGATAGCGATATGCCAACGTAAAAAAAAAATACTGTACTATAAATATCGAGTGGTCGAGCCGTGTAGACTTTTCGTGAAGCGTTCAGGAGTTATGGCTTGTCCTCCGTTTGATGACGTATCGAGTAAAGTATTTGCCCCCATCAATAACTACAGGTTGATAATAAATTAATCCCGAGTCACGAGCCACGTCGAGCCGTATAGAAGAAACCAGCTGTAACAATTGTTTAGGTGAAGTTGATAACGTGTCTACGGAGAACACGAAGAGAGTCCTGTGCACTGGGTTCTATACCAAAGGATCGTAAAGTTGGCATTGCTTAGGAAGTTGGTCGAACGATACTTCGAAAAATTCAATTGGAGTCGCGAAAAAGTCGAAAAAGTTAAGCCGCGTAATAGCTGACGAATCGTCAAGTTGGAAGTATCACGAGAAAAGGCCGAACCAATTGACGTTAACGATTGGAACCAGTTGCGAGAGGACGATTAAGAATACCCAGCTGTCTGATTTCGGCCAAGGTACCCTCGTGATCGTGACTTCGTATTAAAGCAATCGTAACAGCTTCGACAGACAACCAATTTGAGGAACGTTACGATTGCACGCGTCTTATTCAATTGGTACGTACCAGTTGGCCGTACCCTCTTTTCCACCGCAGCCGTATAACCGTATGCCGTGTAGGTACGGCCTGGGTAGAGCATCGCGGACGCATAGGAGGTATATGGCGTAACGTTGCTTTTTATGGGCCCGACGGGCATTAAAGGGCAAAATATTAAATTACCCGAAACTTAAGACACACGCCGCCGGCGGAAATTTATGCACTACGCAGAAAAGCCATATATCCGGTACGGAGCACGGCTCTGCATTTCGTTACAATAAATCTCGGCAACGATCCCGCGCAGAAGCTGTAATTCAGCTTTGCTAAGAGTAAGGACGACTTTATTGCCGGTTCTCTCGTAATTAACCTTTCGCTGCCTCTTCTTATCTCGAGCTTATGTTTGACGAAGCTGACGCTGCTCTTGTACGAGTTCGAAATCGTATAAATAGAGTCTTTTGCGTACTAAAACAATTATTAATAGCGAGAGAAAACCGATTTTACGTTTTTCACCCAAGACTCTCGACCTTACGTAAAGGCATTAACATTTTACTCGTTTGTACGGCTGTAAACGTGACCCCGCTTGGAGGTTAACTAAAGGCCAATTCTTGAATGTCGAGCCGGAGTGCACTATGTCAAAGGTCATTGATATTTCGCAATTAATTTATTGCCGGTATGTGTAATATTTTTGAAAAAAAAATAGAGCAACAATTTTTTGACCTAATTTATCCCAGATCGGTTATACTTTCGACAGGGAAGGCTATAACCGGAAAGTGACGTATGTAACTAAGTGACGTACGTATGATACAAATGTATTACATAAAGATAGTACAACAACTATGCAGCATCTTTAATAGGTTCCTATAGAAGAAACTAGTACCACTAGAGACGATTCATCAAACTAGTTCGCCTGGATTACCTTTCCAATCCAGTAGCGATCGCTTGTATAGAAATCAGGCTTTATTGAACGATTACTATAGTACGCTCTCATGTACGGACGGATCGAGGACGTTACCTACGATAAAGGAGGAGTTACCACTGAATGTGGAATTTTCATGAAAAAGGATAGGAGTATAGTGGATATAAGGAATTGCGGGGCCGTTATGCGTATGAAGGCTTAAAAAGAGCTGCAGGCACGAGCCTATTGAAACCAATTGGAATCGCCAATTCCGGATAAAGTAGTTGAAGTCAAGGTTGTACGGTATCAGAGTGACACGGGTAACGTGTGTAAAACGCGCGTGCCATAACAGGGATGCCGAATGGAATTGCGGTAATCGATCGACGAGGACAATTCCATAACCGCGAGTACCAATCATCGGCTCCAAGTGCGAGACTCGTCGACGGTGATTGTGGAATTTCGAAACTCCTTGGTGACGGCCATCGCCAGCAATTCCATTAGAAACTAAGGTTATCTACGAGCTAGTTCACACGTGTCCCGAGGTCCAACGAGAATTCGCCCGATGGAAACCGGCGAGCGTTGCCTTTTCGTTCCCGAGAGCGAGAAACTTCACGGAGACAATTTCGCGTCGCGAGCATCTCCGATTTCTCTTGTTCGACGCCCGGATATGCTGGATGGTCCAGAATGCTGACTCGCTCGCCTGGCAGCTACATAACTTCCCGTTAACTTAGACGTTACTTTGACGATAGTTGGTACATTAGTTTGAGACGTCACCTAAGACGTCCCTTTATCTCCTATTATCCAAGATCATTCGCTTTCATCTCCTTTTCGTTAATGCGAAGTACCAACGGTGACAAAAACAATTTCGAGCTCGCGACTCAGCCAGACTCTCCTGTCAAAGATGCCCAAGTAACTTTTACTTGCAGAGAATCCACTTCACTTCCGGTATACAGGACCCGTGCGAAACTCGAGAATTTAACTCGAAATACAATGGACCTTCAGCTTTTACTAAGGATCAGGGATGCTGCGCCAAAGAAACGGCTGCGGGCGCTCGCCTACACGTATAACGAAACGAACTGTACGACAGCTCACGTTTCTCGCCTTGGATCTTATCCCCTCTTAATTTCCTTCGGATGCTGCGAAGACAAATTTTCCCGAATTTACGTAATTCAAGAGATCGGTACGTCAACTCGAATATCAATTTGAGATACCCAGCTTCAACTGTGACGAAGATACCGCACTGTTTTGTTAGTGAATTATGCATTTTTACAATCTCGGTGCATCCGTCGAGTGCAATTACAGTTGCAACGAATATATATTGAAAATGCAAAATGGGGAAATTGCAATGAGATTATTGGACTGTTTGAATTATTCCGTTTTTTTAACATTCCAATAGTCATTACCGGCTTGTGCAGTGCCTGATAACGAATTTGTTTAATTGCATATAGCGCATTCATTATATACGGTATAAACGACTCGAGAGAATTCCAAAGCATACGTTTCACGGGTACAAGATCGTAAGGGTAGGATAAGGGTCGTTGGGGTCTCTGTGAAATTAAGGATTTCAGGTACACGAAGGGCTCCGAGGATAACCGATCGGTTTTCTGCTGTGCAAACGACTTATCTCCTTGGGGCGTTTACAAGAAAATAGCGGAAGTGCATTCGCCTTTGCAGTCGATGCACTCCGTATCTTCATTCATCTCCTTTCTCCTCTTATCCTCGTATTACCCTTGCATGCACCATCGGAGTAAAAGTTATTTATTATGCAGTGAATGTGTTCGTTCGATAAGACCTTATCATATACCGATGACGTATTTCCGGAAACGCATGGCCAAAATTTAGCACAGGTATACCTGAAGTCTATGATACATTTGGGATATGCGCAGAGTGCAGCGAAAGCATAGCATTCAGCACGGCGACTGATAGAGACAAAATTAAAGGGGAAAGAGTCACTTACCATGGGATCTTCGTCCGCCAATTTTACTTGGTTCCGGTCCAGTCCGTCTTTTGTCACTCGATTCTTAATGCACTGCGCGAACTTTAGGATACGGACTGATTGCTTGGTGACTGTGACTTGAATTCGCGGACTTTTCGCGCGCGATACAGAACGACTGGGAAGAGAGTGAGGATAAGGGGGTAAAGGGCACGGGAGGTGGTGGTGTGAAATGGGACGAAGACCCGACGCAAAGAGACTCAAAGACAGTACGAGGATGATAAAGATAGTGGATGACTGTTAGAAAAATTCAAACTGACGTTAAACGTCGATCGGAGCCCAAAGTTTTACCAGCGGAGGCTGATCGGAAGTGGCCAGGCGACTGGGAAGTCACCCGTAGAGTCGAATTCGACACCAAAGTGATATCACGAAGAAGGTATAGGCCTGACGGAAGAAACGGGGAAGGTAGGTGACACAAAGGAGAGAGAGAGAGAGAGAGAGAGAGAGAGAGAGAGAGAGAGAGACAGAGGTCGTGCTGGCGAAAACAAAAGAGAAAAAATTTCATGATCGAGTAAATAGACCTCTCAGCAGACAGATGAAAAAAAGATGAAGTGACGAATGCGTCGAAGAGACGCAGATGGAGGGGAGAGGAAAAGGAAGATCGGAAGGACGCGACGGTCCAGAACCTCGATAAGGGAGATCGGCTCGCGAAAGACTAAAGTCGAAATCAAAATATTTTTCTACCTACCAGTCACTACCCCCTCCCACTGGACTACCGATTGACAGGTGCTGCCCTCCCACGACCAATTTGTCAATTACAATTCGTACAGGCTGCGTCGACTTTGCCCTGAAACAGGGGTGCACGTTCATCTGTACTCAGCTATCGTCCTAGGACCAGGTCATCGTTGACGCTCCCTGTGCTACCCCAGGTCTTCCCAAGTGCAGCATCTTCGTCTGGCCTCTGTCATTTATTCGCCAAATACCAATAACACAACTAAACCATAGTCTCGTAATTCGCACGTGTTCCTATCCCTCGAAAAACGTAAGAAATCATAAGCCAGCAAGCCCTAGACTATTGATAAAGATCCAAAAAGATACAAACTTCGTCTCCATAATAAATTTTGCATAAAAAAAACACAAACACTGCTGAGTCGCTCATGAAAGAAAAAATAAATAAAAATTACCAATAAAATACAATAAGTAGATCGTGAGTGATATAAACCGGCCTAAGGACAGAATGAGAATTATTAACGGAGTTAAATGCCAGGTGCATAATACAGGGTGACGCGAGCTGTCGTTAGTACAGAGTCAATAAAATGCACTCGGCTAACGGATTAAGTGGCAATTCGCGAATCCATAAATTTCGCAACAATGGAAAATTCTCAAGATCAAAGTCCACAATTAGCCAGCAGCCGTACCAAGAATCCATATTATTAAGTCATATGCAATTTCCATACCCATTACGGACAGTGCGTAATAAATCGTTCGTTCGAGACTTGCCCTTAGCCCCCACGCTGCACGCCGCACGGGTTCCTAATCACATATGAATGTGTGCATACAATTTCAATTTGATTTAATTGCACCACAGCCATGTGCACCGTGCAACTGTATCACCGACCGCATACTCCGTGCATCCATTATGCGTGCGTGTCTCTGCGTAATAATAAACACGTTTACGAGATTAGCCATGAGATAACAACCTTCGCATGCATGGATGGTGTTATCGATACCGAGCGGGGGCCCGATCGAAACGTTGATTACACTCGAATGCAACCGCAGATCAGATTCGATCTAGACTCGAAGAACTTTTGTAACGTGAGCACATCGCTATATACAGTTAACGCGCGTAATTGCTCGATCTTATTCCGCGAAGCCGACCGCAGTTACTTTAATGGCAGGTAATTGTCCGCGGATCCGATAACGGGGGAAAGAAGGGGAAAAAGAGGGGGGGGGGGGCAAGGATCAATAATCGAACTTTGAAATCTATTCTTCCAGGTGGATAATGGTTTTCGAATTCCGGAGAAAAAAGAAAAAAAATTATCACGAACCTAGGTATTAATGTCAGAACTGACCTATGTCAATTATCGAGGCGTAACATTAAAATGGAGACATTACCTCGTAAAGCTCATAGATGGCTATCGATAAACAACCGATCGTTTATTGGATCCTCGATTGATCTGTACGGCGTGGTAGAAGCGCGTGAGAATATTGTTTCAAAATAAAGATTTTTACCTTATCGATAATTCTATATGATTATTTATCGAGGGGGTTGGCTCTTTTCGTGGGCGGATAATATCACTGCTTATAATTTTACGTGCGATTAACGTTAATGGTCTCGAATTGTAGCCTAGTTACGATTCTCGTGAATGTGATAAAATTTTTTTTTTACTAACGCGAATTTAATCTGCAGTTATTATTTTCGTCTATCGGATGACCTGAGAGGCTTACAGAAACGGGACTGTACAGCAAGTGCGGCGGACCTGGTCGACCGGCAACCAGTGCAACGAGCGCACCCAGGAGTCGTGCAGCTATGCCTGGAGAAAGTAGCCCCCGTGCCGAGTCGGGCTGCACTGGCCTGAGACAGTCACATTCTCCAGGGGCACGTATAGCT
>NW_014332891.1:82002-108463 GCF_000341935.2 Cephus cinctus
CCAGGGGCACGTATAGCTGATAGGCCCCCCCCCCCGCCCTGTTTAGTAAACTGGCGGACACTGGTGAACGTGAGCCAATCATTCAGTTAGCTTACCAGAGATTGTACGATGCATCCAAAAGTGCATCTTCACTTCGGTACGATACATGTATGACTCATATGACCCATACGTATCGCGAAGACATTGTATGCAGTTCTTAGCCACATACGTGTACCAGCTATAACGATCGTAACGATTACAATATACAGGGTGGACAGTGAAAGATGGTACATGTAAAATGCGATACTTGGAAATAAAGAAAAATTTTGTTAAAAAATTTTGAAAAAATTCTATACCCTATTACCGTGCGAGAATTCTTGCTAGCGAAGTACGGTTGGTCCAGGGAATTTTTGAGGAGCGCGAAAAAAAAAATAATGGCCAGTTCCGTAATTCTAGGCGTTCGCGATAAAGTTTCAAAGAATGTCCAGGTTAGGCTAGGACGGTTATCTTTGAAATTTCAAGCCGAGTCATTCGTCTCTGTCCGGTACTCTCGGACGTGGGATGCCGGACGTAAGGATCTAGGGACTTAAGGACGCGTGGACGTATATACGTACGTACGCGAAATGATAACGATCTTCAGCGTGGAATTCTCGGTAACATTATAACTCGAGGCTTTGAATAGCTCGGACATTTTATAGATTCTGTGAATAGTGTTTAGCGGTCTTATCCATAGGTCGAGAAAATATATAAGGAAGTTCCAGTTACCGTGGGACGATTCGAGGTATAAAACGTGTATATGTACGTTATATCGAATGGGAAGGTGAATTTAGGTAGAAGTTTTCATTGACCGTAGGTACGTGGCTCTGCGCCGGTTGCCTCGGCATATGAGGATACGTATATGTATATCAAGTACCAAGTTATATTTAATTGCGCCAGCTAATTATCCGCAGAGAGGCTGTCGGTTGCGTAAGCGAACGTTTATCTATGTCAGTTAATGATTTCAGGGAAGGAACGGAACTCTCGTCCATCCACTTTGCGCTCGGACGGATAGCAATCTATTAGTACCGTTTTCATTGCCCAGAGACAGCCGAGGGGCTTGGAATCGGTTGAAAATCCGATTGCGATATCGGTGTTGATAATAATTTTTTTTTTTAATTTCCACAAGTTTACGTCATATCAGTGCGTACGGAAGGAACGAGTGGGAATGTGTAGGTAATGGACTCGTTATAGGGATTTTTGTCTTTACAGTTGGTAATACCCAACGGCAATTGGCTCGGAGTTTGGTGAAAATTGAAACGCAACGAGTGAGGAAGCTGGAGAAGCTTCGTGTTTTCTTAATGAAATTCGCCGGGATATTAAGAGCTCCGGTCGGTCATTGGGATCTTCGGGAAGTCGGTATATAAGTAGGTAGCCGTGACGCAGCGCTGGGTGGAGAAAGGTCGAAGGTTAGGTTGGTATCGGTGAAAAGACTAAGGAATTTCGTATCCCTTGGACGTTTATTAAAATCTATACTTAACCGAGTCCTCGTGAAATTATTTAACGAGTCGCTTCTCCGCTTTAAATCACTTTGCGCTGGATTCTACCTTCGTTCGTGACAGGACGCTATTAATTGAGAGCCCGAAACCCATTTTAGTACCCGAGTCGGCCGCTGGTGGCGCTGCGCGCTGTCTTCCCGCACTTGTATACCCACTGCGTGCAATCTGCAGTATTGCAGTCTCGCCTTGTCAGCCGGTTGATGCAATAATTTAGATTGCAGTCGATGAAGGCTGACTTGGCTATTGCGTTAACGACCTTAGCGGGCGAAGCCCTTATCATATTTTCTTGCTTATCGATCGAGCTTAGCGTTAATGGCCACGCCCATTTTGGGTTAATAGTCTTATCGCGAGCAGACCGCCTAGAATGTAGACAAGGACAAAATGAACAGGGACGCATGAGTTGGATCATATTTTTTTTTTTATATTTTTTTTTTCAAAATTTGTTTATTTCCACTGCCTCTTTTCACCTTTTTTTTTTTTCATCGCAACACTTTTTTTTCTACTCGAGATTTCTCGAGGGACTCTCGAGCTTCGTCGCGACGGTATCCTCTTAGCGCGTAAGCGTGAATAATCAAATTTCGAAAAATGATCGATAATCTTAAACGGTTATGGATTTCAAAATTTTTCTTATCATTCCTTCAATATTTCTCCAAGCTGCCTTACTGTTGTTATTTAATCACGATTCGTTATCCACTATCGTATCCTTTTGCTTGCGCAATGAATTATCTCGAGGACTCAATAAACCGGAGAAGACATACGAATGATGAGCTCAAAGGGGCCGTGCTGAAAATCCAATTAATGATCTTGCACGGTAAAGTCATCCGCGCTATCGCTAACGGACTTGGTTAATTAACCGTTATCGTCAATTTAAACGCGACACGAGTGCGTAAGAAACGCGTACCTCGCGTAGTACGCACGCGTTTGTAAACACGCACGAAATTGATAATTGGCCGTAGGCAGTATCTCTTTTCTGCATTGCCGTTGCATCAGGGAGAAACTGGGACGATGCGACATGATGCACTTGTGATATAGGATATATATATATATATATATATATATATATATATATATATATATATATGGCTACTGTCATTTTCTCACGGCACACATAGATACTCCATCTCAGTAGCCTACGGCACGTACTCAAATATATTTATATAATGTCATGAAATTACATGTAAATTACGCGAGGCAAATATACAAATAATAGTCGGATGGTTTCGTACTTTATGCAGGTGGTAGCACTGCGGGGCACGTGTATTACTGTCTATACCCTCCACAACCTCCACCGCATAATGGCGCTCGTGACGGCATATTTTCAGTTCCAACAAGCGCCATTAAAAGTTTCACAGACGCGGAGTCAGCTCGCGGGATATACGTATAGCTTATATCGAGTTTAGTTTTCGAATGGTTCCCATCTTGGTAGCCCGGCACTTATGCACTTTTACCACTAACAGCCATAGTAGCTTGTATTTTTTTGTTGGTTGGTAATAACGTCAGTGATAATGCATTATAGCTTAATGCTTTCTAGCACAGACTATACACTCTCATATAGGTCGATAACACTGAAGAGAAATATTTTCGAAAAGTCACTTGAAACTTTTTTTATATAAATACAATTACGATCGACCCACGAGGATGCATGAAAACTCCATAAAAAGATTTTTGAAAAAATTTTAGAAAAAAAAAATCATATAAACAGTTTTCTTTGCTTTAAATGCAGTCTTATTCGAAAAATCATTACAGCTGAAACATTCTCCATATATAGAGAAAAACCGCGTAGGTCGATCCTGAATTTTATTATTATTCTCCTAAAAAGGCACTGGTCGCATTACGACTTCAGTTCCGTGCCGTAAAGTCCTAATGAATAAATGGTCCCTTTGCCGAGGATGCATTAAAAATGGTCTTTGACGTTTATAGCACGTGTTCACGAAATTCAAAGCGCATCCCAGTGGCTGCCAGAGGATTACCGCTCCTCCGTACCAGAGGCACTCGCACTTCAAGCCCGTAACGCAATGGGCGCGAGACTCCTCTTTATACAGGAGTCCCCTTGCTGAACAGAGTCCTGTGAGTCCTGCGGCAGGAGCCACAAGGGAGCCCGTCGCTAATTCCGTTCCCGTGAGAAGCACGTTCCGTTAGCTGAAAGCCTTCAATTTCCGGGCGATTCTACGAATTTATCTTGGTCTCGCGTGAGCCCCCGGGCAACACGTGCTCGAGGCAAACGTCAAACGTTTCTGAAAAGGATACGAGAGATAATTGAAGTATTGCGGAAAAAAGTGGATTAAAAAGAAACCTAAAAAAAATTGTCTACAGACGAAGTCAATACGATCGATCAGTTATTACCAATCGACTATAGTCGCCTCGACCTGTCAAGGATTGACGCTCATAGATCCGTTGCCTTTTCCCAATATTATTTTTTCGTAAATCAATTTACACGCTTATTCATAACCAGCCATTCGGTGTCTTGACAATTTTCGCAGGGCGCGTTTCCATTAAGCTGCGATATAATAATGAAGACTCGCGTACCAGTCGCTGGTATACTGCTTTTAATACGTTCGGATGGTCCATGACAATTTAAGCGATAGGGAAACCCCCCTCGGGAGACGCTAACTGAATTCGTGTGCGATTATGCAATTAACAGGTACCGCCCGTACGTGCTGCACGCTCTATGCGTTTGCGGCTTTAAGTTTCGGAGCAGGTCACGCGATAAGGCCGATACACGGCCTGCATCTTGTTCGGCAGAACGAAGGTGCGGTTTGGGCATTTTTAAATTTGACTCTTTCAAAAACCAGAAAAGAAGGAAATAATATTTTGGTATCGGTGTTTCGTGGTATTTTTGAAAAATTTTATGTGACAAATAGACCGAAGTGATATTGAACGATTTTCAGAAAGAAGGAATAATCTCATCACGTATTAGCTACGTCAGGAGTTATCCTGCACGATGTGTGCATTTACGTTTCGAGCATACTTCTAGTACAGAACTTTCTGAGCAACTGATGGAACTTGTACGGGAATGTTACATATGTACTATATATATACACATACGTAAAGTGTCTACGTGGTCATTTCCGGCTTACGAGTTGATGAGAAAAGTAAATGATGTCAGTTACGTGCGTTAAAGGCGCAGGGATATTTCATCTAGGAGATTGACAACGTTGCCATTTCTTCCTTTGAGTGGATGGCAGCGAGTAAATAATATAAGGAAAATCGTATGTGGAAGAAGACACGTGCTTCGAGTACAGTTCGATTCAAGACTGATTACCGTTCGTATTTATAGCTTTGATAACTAGACTGATTTAATTGGACAATTTTTCATGTTTTTCACGCCATTTCTTTTTCTTTTCAATATACATATATATATATATATTTTTCTTCTTCCCATCTCTTGTTTCTTATCTTTCGTTCTTGCCGTTGTAAATCGATCGGGACGATTAACGATTATCGGTCGTTCACGGTAATTCAAGCGACTGCGAAATTAACGACCAGGCAGAAGGTTTGGCACTAGTCACTGTTTTACGTAATTCTTTCAGTGTATATATATATATATATATATATATATTGGGTTGATAACAATAAGATTTAATGAAAATGTTCCAAGGTACTAAACGTCCGTTTCAATTGGTATACATCAAACCCCGCTATCTTCTTGTTATCGATTACCTGCCTTGACGATAGAGAGCTTTTTCTTCTCTGTCTCTCTCTCTCTCTCTCTCCCCCTTCCATAGACCCTCATCCTATACCCAACTCTCAATCTCTTCCAGTTCTCGCGCGTTCGGCTTCTCACCGTCTCGCGCGTCGCCGTCGCATTGTAATTCAATGTGATAAAAGAGACGATAATCCGGCCGTAAATTACACTAAACCAAGATTAGTCGTCGTTATAAACCTGACAGTGACGTCTCCCGCATGTTGAACAGGACGCCTAACCGAAAGTTAGACGCCTGCGCCTCTGTGTTTTCGACGCTCATGCTGAATATTTGGGGTGCAAATTTTTTTTTTTTTTTTCAAAATTCGACATAATCATTAATAAATTTTAATTTTATTATATGAGGTATCACCCTTTCTGGACCCTCATACGATTCCAGAGCATCCGGTAATAATGATCATACGTGTAACGTATGAAATTTTAGGGAACAGTGACGTAGAAAGGAAACTCTAGGGCCACGTGAGAAACTTTTAATGGCCGACCCTTTTTAAATTCAGTTCACGGGGTAGCAGTTGGCACGATGATCTCTCAGGGTTGCGCCTGTCCCCTGGCAATCTGCCTAACCCGACGACGCCTTAGACTTTCATCCCTTTTAGCTTAGCCTTTCATCTTGGTATTACCTGTACATCGATTGATATCAGACCTAGACCTCAGAGTTTCATCCCTATCGAATAATTTTCACATTAATAAAAAGTATATTCCACTGAGACTAGAAAAGTATGAGGTCAGAATCGTAATTGAGGAAAAAAAAAATGTGCATATAAAATTATTTATATGTATGTATATATTTATATATATGTATAAAATTATTTTATGTATTCACTTATCGCGGGTTAAGTAATTTTTGAAAATTATTTTCAACTTTTAGAAACCTCTTAGAGAGGGAAAGTGAATTCTGAAAGAAATTCCTTTCACTATTCGATTACAGGATCGTTTAATCAGGGTGGATAATAATTGCTCAAGTACAGACTCCGTGTATCTCTAAACCCCATAGACGTTGTCCTAGGTCATTTCTTCTAGATCGTGGGCGCCACGTGCAACCAGAAGGAAGAGGCAGTCGATAAATCAATAATGAGAACATGGAACGATCTGTATAGTTATTACATGCTGTCAATTCAGTAGATGTTAAATAAATGTAACATTATTGATTACAATAATTATATATCGATTATCGATCCGATTCATCCGAATTTAATTCCTTATCAGACACGTAGTACGTGTCACTGCTTTGCCTGGGTACAAAAGCTTTTTTCTCCCGTATAAAACGCATATAGGTATGACCGGTCTGGGTCCATCGCACAGCCAGTGGTATTTACGACAGATTTATACTCCGTAACCGTTGACGTACTTCAGGTCGGTAATGAAGTTTTCGACGTTGTCGACGGTCCCGACGCTACTACTATCACGGGTGATTTAAAACTCATCGACCAGCACGATGATCACCGACCGAAGCAGCTCGGTCGTTCGCTGCTTTATAAGCTCTAAAACGAGATGAACTTCGTATCTGAGCGATCTGGCTCAAATTTGAAAGCCGCATTCACATGTGCGACTATGCGCGCTTATACCCATACAGTATACAGGTATACAAATAGCATCGTGCCAAAAATGCCAATACGCATATGTGCACGTTGTATACAGGTAATTTCAAAATTTGTTACCAGTTACCTGAAACATGCGTATATCGCACATGGTAACAGAGTAAATCCTTCTATGAAGATGACCGAGGTGAATTTATAGAAAAAAAGGAATTCAAAAATACGCTAGTTTAACCCTATCTACATACTGTTAAAGCTACAAAGCGCTTCGGGATATGGGAAAAGCACAGAGTGAAAAAAAAATTAAATTTGACCAACTGGACTATTCGCCGTGAATGAAGATCGGAATGATGAAATTTAAAAACCGCTGGAAATTAGAAATGAGTTACGCCGCGAAGCACAGTGAGCGTCGCGACGCCTCACCCAACCCCGACGTCCATGGTCCCTTTCGCGAAAGCTCGACGTTCACCGAACAAATATGTACGAAATCTCAAGAGTTAACTCAGCCTCACGCTATAGTAAGTGCATGAAAACGTAAAATTTCTTTCTAAAACGGTCCACAGCGAGATAGTATAGTAAGTATGGAACGTGGATTTTCGAAAAAAAAAAAAAAAAAAAAAAAAAAAAAAAAAAAAAAAAAAGTAATTATACACAATAATAACAATTTTGCAACTTCACAAGTCTCTCCGCGGATATACGTTAATTGAAATTACACAATTAGCCAGGCAACCGGTTACCGTGCTTGCAAGCGTTTTGTGTCCTGGTTTTATTATACAGAGGAAACCTTAAGCTCTTTCCAACCATGAGCTTTCTACATCCTGCAGACCTCACTGGCCGCACGGCCACTTTACGCTAGTCGGGCGAGCTGGCAAATGCAATTTCCTACCTCACGTTACGAACCGTTTCTAACCTCACAGAGAAGTCTGCTTGTCGTCTGTTTACTTTGACATGGACGTAATGCCTTATTTACAAGGTTCCCAATTTAGTATACCAGGTACATAGGTCAGATCAATTGCTCAGCCCGTAGGGCCCAATTACGACCCAAGATCCAAGTGGCTGGTAGGTCCAACAGGTCAGCGTTATAAAAATTAAAAAAAAAATCAAAATTTAAAAATCGATCGATTCGAAGAAAATTTTCCTAAACTTTATTGATATCACGTATTACGTAATCTGGGTACGCTCACGTAAATTCAACGTCCGCATAAATGATTACTTGGACAAACGATTGTCCCAAATTGACAATGATCGATGGACAATGCAGCATCCAGGCACTGCAGGGAGGCTGTGCAGGGCCTGGACCACAAGCATCACACTGTGTGTATAACTGGAGACGGTTATGCATGGAAGGTGCTTATAGCACTCTCGGGACTCCTGGTTGCACTGGGAACTGTCATTAGACTAATTATACATTGTTCGTATATTATGGTCCAGCTGACTCTGTATCGTTCGGATGCTGCACCGGCGTATCGTGCTCGTGATTAATTCTCACGGCGTATCTGGTTCTGAATGACTTACTCTTCCTGGTGGTCGCCTTGCTATTTGCTAAGGCAAGGAGTACCCCTGCTGGTGGAATATACTAACTGGAGCAATGCACTCGTTTTACCTATGCAACTTGCGCAAGAAACCCGTCAATATCTCTCAGGCGTTCTTTCGCCTTTTAAATGCACTCGGCTAATCCCACTTTGGTAAAGACGGGAACGTCTTTATGGATTCCATTCGAGTAAACCGTTTTCTTTTAATTGAATATTAAAATTTAATTATCCGGATTCTGAAACTCTCGGACTTTTATATACGAATAACGACGACTGGGTTAGTAATGTTGACTAGTGATATTTAAGATATATATTTACACACACTATATATACATTATAAATTCCAAGTCCAAGTAAGATGATCACCGATTTAATTAACATCAGCCTATACGGCAGATAGCGCACTACTACAAGACGCGTACGATTCGATGAAGATCTATGGATCGATACCGCCAAATACGAAGTCGTAGAAATAAAAAATTGCTACCGCCTACGTAGCCCCGACTTTCCCGTCCTAATGAATGCCAAGCGGACTCTCAGCTGTATACGGCAAATTAATCATTTTTAACACTGTCCCCGTGTAATCCCAACGGTACATCGGTTCGTTACAGCAAGCGAGCAGGTATCCGCCTACGCGTAGAAAGAAACGAGTATTGTGCCAAAAGCCCACTTAGAAATTCAATGCAATTCCCTATGATTCGCTATTGCGAATTTTTGTGCAACAAATTTTTTTCCAAATTTTTCACAATGCAAATGGCATCCCGTTGATCCGGCGTCCAAGCTCGGCCAATGAAATCTCTGATGCCACGCATGTGATAGATTGTACCGTATTCCGTATCTTCTGTATTACATGTTTTTCCTACAACAATGATACATCAGACGTTATCGTACTGCCTCTCCGGCTACTGGTGATCAATTGATACCTGGCAATAGGCATTACGAAGATTGCGTGTCCCAGGGTATAAGTGAACGAATTACGAGGAGTGGTCGGGAGGATCATATTTTATTAATCCTTTTTTTTTTTTTAAATTCTCTCCCTCTTCCTCGTCACTCGTTCTTTCATAGAGGATGACAAATTATTCGATCCTTTGTTGAGATATTTTTTTATAAATTGACTGAGGCGTATATGGAGTTGTTGCATTTATTGCACTTATTATTTAGCCCGCTGCTAGGCAGATATGGACGGATGAGTTACGCGTAATTTTTATGGAACGAAAAATCTTTCATTTTTAATTGACATATTAATCAGGGTTATCGTATGTGGAATGCAGTACTGTATATGACTTTTGCATTGAATCTTAATGAAAGTTCGTCGGGCTTGAATATTTACGTGGTGGTATATGCGAATGGCGTGTTGTGATTTACTAAGCGGAATAATAAACGTCGATAATATTAAGATTGGAGCAATATTTTTTTTTTTATTATTTTTTTTTTTTTTCAAAAGAGGGTGGGCTCTCATTCGTACGGCAGTGTATGTGTATAGCTAACGGTTAACGCGCATTAGCATGACTATCAATCGGGTCGCATATTTTCTATGTCGTTAAGATAGGGAAATAAGGTCTCACAATACCTGGAGGCGATTCGAGTTGGATTGTTAAACGTAACAGGATAACCTGAGACGGGTGTCGGGCGTTGTTATATTTGTAAATTTGGAATTTTATAAATATTACGATTTCTGGGATCGATCGATTTTACGAAGATTTTACACCTTGACATTTTATTCGATTTTTATGTGTATTGGTATAGGTCAAGTTGCATTGTGCTGCAAGTGCATCCGCGGCTAACGCGTAGGACACGTGAAGAATCCATTCGATTCAATCTCACGTTCGATCGATCGACGACACGGACCTTCGTCCGGGTGATTTTTGTTTTTGTATTTTCGAAAAAATAAATTCGCCTCGTTCTCGAATTTCATATTAATTTCCATAGAAAGGCAGTTCCCGCCCCCGTGAGCTGTCCCCATAATTTTGCATAGAAATCGCAAAGATAATATGGAACTGGCTGGGGGGTGAGAAGGAGGTCATGACCTCTCACGTGTTTTCAGTTCGATCACGGACTTTTAATTGCACCCATGAGATGCACTGGAGGAAAGTGCATTTTTTGTATACCAATTTTTAATAAAAAAATTTTTGCAGACTTCCAATTTTTGGTATCCTAACGTCAACGAGGTATCTTGCGACGAACAATGTTTTTTTTTTTAATTTTTGAGTAAATAATCATTATGCACCTCGATGATTCAGTAATGAATTTGCGCCCGTTGAAATAGACGTAAATCACATGCCGAATGCCCTCGAACGGAATTGACAGTTGTAGTAATTGCTGAACCGGTTATCCCACGTGGTCTTAACTATTTATCCATAGCGAATACCAGCCGCGAATCATAATTGACAGTTATCGGCGAACAATCGGTAGTCGAGATCGAACGGTCTTACGATGTAATTGCAGTGGGACAATGGCGTCAAATGTTTATACGTTAAGCGAATAATGGCCAAGGAGAAAAGAGGCTGTCGTCGATTGGAATTGTATTAGTAATGCGGTACACGGTTGGCCGATCATGAACGACCCTTTCAACTTTCTCTACTCGGGTCGAGCTGCTCCTTTCTCTTTGGGTCGTAATCTTCTCTTCTTCTCTTTCTGACGAGAGCGATAAAGAATAGATTTCGAGAAGCCTTTAAGAAAGCCTAACGTTCCGTCAACCCTTAACGATCTCGAGGAAGTTTGAAAAGCTTTCAAAAAATTGCCAAGTAGTCGAGGGTCGCGACATCGAATTTTCAAATCGGCAAGAGACACGCGTTGCACGAAATTCTATGGGGATGCAGATGTATGTGGATAAGAGAGAAATATTTTTTTTTTCTTCGTTTTAATACCTTTTCTTCGTAAATTATGTAGAGATAATTTTTCAAAATTTTAATTATGCAAATTATTTTCTTATCCAACCCACTATCTTGGGCTCTCTGTCATACGTCTGATTATTAAGTTAAACTGTTTTCCCCCGTGTGGCTAAACCACGACGCCGGTCGTCGCGACGCTCCTAAACCACACGAAGTGGATTCCCAGCGTCGTAAATTCAAACAGTTCGTCTAACTTGCGATGAAATTTCTCCCGAGGAAATAGCTGATTCGTGAGCTACGTAGACGTCGGTCTTGTCTGTGGCGTCTCGACGTGTACGTGACGTCGCGACGCCCTAACCGCCCCTCGCGGCTTCATTAACGAGCATAACTTTGCAGACTTTTCAGACGCCTACCTGCTGTGCTTAACGAGAAGATATTTAACGAATCTCTTTATATTTTTTTTTGTTTTATTTTACTAAATTTGATGACAAATATTTTCAATGTTAAGTCAAACTTTTTTTGTTTATCCACGTTATTTCACCCAAAATTCAAATTACCTCCAAGTACCCAATTGAGTTGTACAATTTTTTTTTTCTTTTTTTTTTCCCGTTATATTTGTACTGCTTCAAGAATTTTGCAAAAATATATATATTCAAGTCTGAGATATTACAGAGATCTTTATAAAATCCAGTGAAATCGACGTCGCGACGACGTTCCTTTATTACCAGGCTATTTCGCGCAGTCGACTCGCAAGTGCCTAGTGCCAATTCATCGTTCGGTTTTATCTTCAGTCCCGACGTTCGTAATCTCGCTACGTTGTGGAAGTCCCGACCTGCTGCCAACCCAACAGAGTTCACCTTAATAACCGTAAGCTGCCGTTTGGTAAAAAATGAGTAACGAAAAATCCAATTTCTCTCACGATTTTACGCGATAACTAAGAGTAACGTGTTTTTCGAAAATTTCCATCCGTATACGAACGAATTGTGTACTAGTACGGTGAATTTATTCCGTATGTAAATTCAACGAGATGAAGACCACGTGTCGCGAGGCGAATGGGGTCAAATAAGAATAACTCATACGAATACATTTCACTTTTTATAACATATGGAAAGGGACATTAATTGGCTATTTTTTTTTTCCTGAACTTTTTAACGTATACTCATTTTCTCTCTCTCTCTCTCTCTCTCTCTCTCTCTCTCTCTCTCTCTCAAGCTTTGGAATAAATCCCCCAAGTATGGAAATCTTGAAGGAAATGTCAATTTAAAAATGGAAAAGACTTTATTCGCTCGTATAAAGACGATCTCCCTTCTTGAAAGAAAGAAAAAGAAAAGAAAAACAAGCATCTGCACGTGTCGATCATTTTCACATCGATTTTGAATATCCCTTTAGGATTAAGGATTTCAATTTTCAATATCCTTCAAAAACGTAATGCTATTCCAATGAATAAGAAACATGCGATAGTAACATCCTCGCTCAAAATAGAAATCAATAAAGATATACAAGCTTTTGATAAATTTTCAAAATTAAAAAAAAAAAAAAATTACACGTACATCCCATCACATTTTTGTGTCTTCGAAAAGATTTTCCAAGAGATAACAAAAAAAGATACATTTTTTTTCCCTATAAGATATTCAATGTTCGACACCGTAAAGCTTTTCAAAGTGAAGGTTTCCAATAGAAAAGCTCAAAGGTATTTCGAGACATGTAACGTGGGCGGACAAACGTCATAAGTGAGAAAAAGTATGAAAATCCTAAGCAAAAACACACAAACACATTCTACTAAGAGTTTGAAAATTCCGTAAAAATTTCTTTTATAGCTCCTCTTTACTTAACCGAAGTAGCCAAAAAGGTCGGAAGCCTTTAGAAAAAAAAAAAAAATAATAAAATAAAACAAACTACGTAACATATCCCTTCGCAGGAACTTCCCTTCAAGTTTATGTAATTCCGTACGTTAAATTCTTCACCGATGTTCTCGCCGTTAAAGAAGACTCAGTCGTTTACGTCATTCGCGCAAATAAACAGGGAAACCCTTCGGCGCCTCGAACCCAAAGGACTTACTTGCCACTTCATCGAGAAGCTTTTCGATGCTTTGCGCGTAGTAGCGTAAAAGTCGTTAAATAAATAAAACTATCGAGTCCGGATATCGCGCGAAGTGGAGCGAAAATAATATAAAGTCGACGAAAGAGTCGTAAGAAAAAAAAAAAAAAAAAAAAAAAAAAAAAACAAAAAAAAAAAGTCGTTAAATAAATAAAACTATCGAGTCCGGATATCGCGCGAAGTGGAGCGAAAATAATATAAAGTCGACGAAAGAGTCGTAAGAAAAAAAAAAAAAAAAAAAAAAAAAAGAAAAAACCATAAAAGAGTTGAGACCGTATTAAATAAATATAAATAAAATATCCACAAACTCCAATTCCACAAGTGTATTATGCAACAGACAAAACCCAAAACCCTCTTTACACTTTACGCCTCCACCTGATTTACTTCCTGACGGAATCTCGAAAATTTATTCGCCTCCTATACCAAAAAGCCCAAAGACCCGACTCTTGCGGCTGTCTGAATCAGTTGTGACGTTCCAATTTGATTCAGCAGCTACGGCGCTACTGCTAGCTTTCCAGCTGACGACTTTGTCCGCCGAGGAGTAACAAGCGAGAGACTTTATAAAGGCAGAAAAAATCCAAAACGCGTTCGAAACACGTTCTGTCAATTTAATTAAAAAAAAGGTAGCAGTTAAAAAAAAATACTAATAAAAAATGACCAAATCACATTTTCAAATACCGAAAAAATGCAAGTATACGTTATTTACCATTATATTATAGAATTTAGACGATTCCCGTAATACATGCTAATTATGATAATTTATGACTAATTTTAAAATTGCCTATTATTACTTTTTCACTATAATAATATATACGTAGTATGTTTGTATACCAAATATAAGGAACCACGTTTCCCTATACGAAAAGCTTAAAAGCTCCGTATTACGTGCAGCCCGTGATTTCGTATTAATTAAATGCAGCTTTCACGAGCCGACAGCAATGCCAGAGAAGCGACACGTGACGAAGGTCCAGCCGGAGGACAGAGGACACTGACAAAGACCATTATCGCAAAATGCAAGCGAATCTTAATTATTTCACAGAGGATTTATCAGACTCTCTTACTATTTCGCTTGTTCGTTCTTTCCTCTTTTTTCCCACTGGTATATGTATATGTATATATACACGCAAAACTGAATTGGCTGCTTCCAACTACGAGGTCGTCCTCTTCTCTCAATTTTATAAATGAAATTCTCGATATTACGAACCGCTTGAAAAGTCGTCTTCAACTGAAAACCCTCCTTGAAGGTGGATATACATTCAGGAGCCACCCTATAGGTATATACGTGCCGGGTACTTATATTATTATACAAAGTCGAAGGAAAGTCGAACTTTCTATCTGATTAATTCGTATTTAATTTTCTATTCGATAATATCTATAAACCAGTAAGACAAAGGGGACAGAGTATATATAAAGTTTGGCTACGGCAAAGTTCCAGGGATTCTTAAGCGAGTTAAATGAGGATCCGCCTTTATTCTCTCTTGGCGGTCTTTCGAGTCTTTGTGAAAATCTTGCAGATTTGACGTAGAGTCATTACCGTTTTTACCTTATATATATATATACTTCTTTTTCTTCAGTACAGTTTGACGTTACAAGAGTATCTCAAAGACATTACAATCACTCTTGTTTCTTCTCTTTGCCCAGTTTCCTTTTTTTCTTTATTGGCTACTTCACTCGTGGCAATCCTCCTTTTGCGATGCTGCCGCCTCGACTTCAATTGGATTTATCGAACCGAAAGAAGACCCGTAGCCAATCAGCAGGTAGCTTCTACCTTTGGCTACCTTGCAAATGCGACGACGCGAATTACGTATAATTTAAAGGGGGACGTCGAAGCGCTTATGAACTTTTTCTTAATTGCCAAGCTGACGAGTATCGGCGAGCGTGGTTCGTTAGGAGTTCGTATCATTGGTTCGTAAATATACCGCCGTCACATCCGGTTTTGATTTTGATAACTTTGTAAAAAAAAAAAAAAAAAATAATTTCATGGATACTAAATTCCAAAATGACGACCCCTTAAAAATATGTTTGACGATATAATAAAAATATTATATATTTACATAACAGCCTTATTATTTTTATTAAATAATCCATATACACGTATCTCACGTGCTACCATCCCATCTATACGGTGACCACGAAATACCCATTAATTAATTCAGTACCGCGATCGACAGTTTCGCAAGCAACAAAATCCGAGGAAGCACTTGACGCGTTTTCATATTTACACGCGACATTAAAGCGCGAATGTTACCGATCGTATCTCTTTGGTGCGTGCACAACGAACGCGATCGATCGTACGCGCGACGTTATACGGGCGTGTATATTATACGTCGGTCGTTATGCAGCAGCGCGGTGAAAATTAATCGTATAATAAGCAGGCACGTGTCACAAATTTGAATATTAATGAAATCCAAGTATTAACGAGCACTCGCGGGTCCTATCGGCGATCAATTTGATTGATACACCCTGTATACATACTTTCTCCGATCGATCCACCGAATGCCATACGTCAATCGATCCGAAAGATCGATACCCTCGCGTACAGATCCTATACGAAAACCAATAGGATTTTATTTATTAAAAATTTCGACCCGACGATCCGAATGACGATCGTCACCAATTAATTCAAGAGCCGCCATAGTTCATTGATACTTTATCGATTTATAAATTAATTCGATGCCTCGGTGTATCGTACTAAAGGATCTACCTTAACTCTTAGAAAACATATGTTCCCATTAAAGCACCATACGTCTGCACGTATGGGCTATAGCACGACGTCTGAGAATGTTACCCAAGAGGAATGTAGGTCTCGGCAAGGATAGCAGAGACACGGTGCTGCGAGTTTGCATTGCTTATAGATCCACTACCAGGAACAAGACTACGTAGGTAAAGGATAGTCGCTTATTGGATTGTCGCCTTAAGGCGAAGATCTGACAGTTCTAGAGCAATTAGCACGACACGCGACATAAATCGATTTGCCCGATCGATACACGGAATCGATGACTAATCTCGATAGCGAGGAAGGTAAACCAAAAAAAAAAATTTTTTTTTGTAAAAATAAAAAAAAATCAAAATTATGTAAAAGGTAAAAATTTTGAAAAATTCCCCCAAAAAAATTATTATTGGATCGGACTTGTAAGGCTGGCTTGCGTAATTTATAGTAACCGAAATTTTTTTTTTTTTCCTTCAGCCACGTCGCTGCTATCGAGATAAGCCTTGAGGTAGCCTGTCAACTGTCATGCTACCTAATGCCAAGCGTAGCTACTTAACGAGTTACACTGTCACTGCTGCCAATGGTTACCCACTGCCCGTCCCATACCTGTGTACCAACTGTACGACTTGAGTCTCGACTCGAACTAGACTCCCGCACTTACCGGATTATTATTTAATGCCATTACGGCGACTGGTAGGCTAACAGTTACACACGTGCCTGCTATTACTATATATACACATATGTATATAGACACGTACGAAAGACAGGTCAACGAACTCGAGTAATTAAGGGCGCCGTCGACTAGACCAGTAAAAGCGTTCATCCGTATCCCTCTCTCCGTAGAATATTTTTATCTAGGGACTTTTTTGCCGATTTCAAATATACCCCAACGCAACGCCGACACTAACCTTAAGGCCAGTTTTCACGTCGAGCCATATACTCGACTCGTAAATATCATCTCCACCAATCGCATCCATTTAGGCACTCTTCGTCTCTTCTCGTCCTTCCTCCCGTTCGCCACTTTTTATTCGCCGCTGACGTCACTGGTCCACGCGCAACGGCAACAATGGCCGCCCTCTTGTGCGTTTCTACGTACCGGGAAATAAGAGACGCGGAACGCAGAAATTTTCTGACGAGCGTCGCCCGCCAGCACAATGCTATTATGCTACTCCGCCTATTGCGTGGATACAGTATGTACAGTCAAGTCAGTAACCACGAAATAAACGATATACGTTGGTACAGGTACACGGAGGTACATACGTGAATGGGCCTACAGTAAAGGCATCTGTTTAATACATATACATATGTATATATAAGGACGGGTAGATCCAATATCGCTGACATTTACTGTCTCCGCTGATATTACGATGCTTTAAGAAGCATTGTGAACTGCATTCTGAATGGTATCTCTCGTTCCTTTAGAAATGAGCCGTATGACGGGATCGACACTGTATTTGCCTCTGCCTGGTTGCCCGACTGTCTGGTTGCTTACCGGCACACTGTAATAGGTATTCAGTAGTGTCTGTCGTCGTACGTAACTTTTCCACTGATTTCCTCCGTATACGCGTTTGCATACGTGTTTGCCCGTATATGAGTACGAGGCACGAATTATTTGAGCGCGAGGTACCAACTTAACGGAATACTACCGTATAATCTCCAAGGATTTTACGATACAAGGTATATTATATGGCAGCCTTGAATTTCGTACGGAAATATTATACAGCGAGGACCGGCGAGGTAAAGAGGGATTTAATATGGCGCCCGAATGAAAACGACTTTTCGAAAGTTCAAACGTAACTCGTCTGGGATGTTACGGGTAGCGGGAAGAAATCGTATGGAAGCGTGAAGAAAAAATTATGTAAGTAAAAAAAAAAAGGAAGTCGAATTTAAAGGACGGCGTGTAAGCAAGTTTTGGCGGCAAGTTTGAAAATTTAACGAATCTATCGGGAGCCGTTCTCCAAAGTTTCAATGGCGCTGATAAGACTTTTTGTATGGGAGCTGTTATGGTTGTATACCTGTACGTATCTATTACCGGGCTATACGATGTACTTCGGCATGGGTTTTGTAACAAAAGAATAAAAAGCGACCAGACTTCGTCGTCTACCTATCTATTCTGGTTTGTAGCGCTTATTGTGGTAGCAGTGTCTATTGTATCTTGGTTGCTGATACAAGACAGATAGCCGAGTAGGTATAACGCATAAGGATGTTACAAGCCGACTATATGGGTATAGTGGGACATGGTGCGTTGGTGTTAACTCCAATGTTTTTTAAGTGAAAAAGAAATTAGGCAAGTTTTCCTATTGACCCGATTTCAAAGAGTATAGTCTTTAGTAGAAATTCTTTTTTCCCCTCTTATCACTGTTCCTTGTGATCCTTATCGAATCAGTGGAAAGATTGAAATTGCGATTACGTAATACTGACTATGGTCAATTTATAGTAACTTATAACGGCCTCCGTGGCAATGAAATGCCCTGGTAATGTAATTCCGTGAGATAAAACCTTTTTTTTTTATTCTTATCAATCTGCGATTGGTTCGACTCGCGATCAATCGTTCTCCTGGGCGATATCTTTCACGTATATATAGCTATACATATGGACGAGACTGGTCGGTCTGGCAAATTACAGACTTCGTTAGAACACCCGTTATCTCAATGGCCCATCGACTGGATGTGGATACGTAAAAATAATTCAGATTTATACCTCGCGGCTTATCAGAGACGAAAATTTATCTTGTATAGGATATTTTTAATTTAGTGTATATACATATACCTATATCGTGATATCTGTTATCTTACAAGTGGTACATGATCAAAGGCATGCACGATGGTAGTATAACAAGGGGGGTTCTGGATACGGATTCCTGCACCGACATTTACCGACACTTCGAGAGCCTTCGAAGGTCTACATATCTATCCTATCTCTATTCGTGCCAAATCGACGAGGTGAACTTTCTGGATTTCCAAGGAGTGACGGGCACGAGGATCCCTAATTCGACGAACCAAAGTTGATTCTAGGAATCTTACGTAGGGATTTTCAGAATTTTATCACCGATTCTAGGAATCGCAGACAATCGAGACCCTTCTAGAACCTTCGATGGTTCGTGTCCGTGCTAAATTACGCAGAATAGCTCCTAGAATCGGCGGTCCTCTCGTACAACATTTTGAGGTAGACCCTCACTTCTTAACCTCGAAGAACCAAGAAGAAGCTTCGACGATTCCCTCCCTCCCCAACCCTGCGCAGGTTCGTGAAACTCTTGGGATCGAAAAAAAAAAAACTTTCCGTCCAGCATCCCACATCCAAAAATTTATCTAAACGGTAATTGATCTTACAGATTTTAACCAGCGCCAAAATTTCAAGAACATCGGAAAACAAGCAATGGGACCTACACAAGGGAGAAAAGAAGAGACAGAATACACCTCAGGACGATTTCCCTTCGACCGAAGAATTGAAACAATAATGAACTTCCAGCATGACGCAACGTTCACTTCGACACTGTCCTCTTTCTTAAGAGTACTCCAACGTTCAATAACTTTTTTGTTTCCAATCTTTCAGAAAATCTTCCAAAATCTTATGCCAAAAGTTCCATATACATACAGTTTGATTTTCCGGGCAAAACGCCGCGAAAGCCATTATACGGCTTACCTAACCGTGCCCTAAGATTTATGCCGGTACGTACGTATTACGATGCTGTTAATATGCAAGTCAGGCGTCCGGACCCGGGAGAGACGCTGCTAGGCAAAATGCAAGGTTTAATAATTTATTTATCCAGCAGGCGCAATCCAAGATATTCAGAAGGTAATGTCTAATCGGCAGCGCGATCGTGCCGCTTCTACCACGTGGAGCATCGTAGCAATTATAACTGTACG
Source organism: Cephus cinctus (assembly GCF_000341935.2). Classification (NCBI taxonomy): domain Eukaryota; kingdom Metazoa; phylum Arthropoda; class Insecta; order Hymenoptera; family Cephidae; genus Cephus; species Cephus cinctus. The sequence goes on from NW_014332891.1 coordinate 101,791, forward strand.
GGATGTAGAGGATGTTCGCCGTACTAAGTTTTACGTCTGTCAACATTTTACCATCATGTATCTCGTGCGCGTTCGTGTGGCTCTGAGCCAAAAGGATACGATTACGACTATCATAGTCTGACCATACGAGTATCATGGTCCCCTGTTCATTGTTATTACGAATAGCTAAATTAAAAAAAATTTTCATACACGCAATTTTCAAATCGACTTTTTTTTTCCGTATCTCAATATCACTACTTCTACTTCCGGTACTGTAAATCAATTTTCTATGGCGTGACGTCATTGTGGGCATTATATTATTTCTATAGGGTATCTGACCGCGCACTATATGTTATATGAATATAAAATCCAATTCGTACGTATATTGCACGCTGCCCACACACTTCAATAACTATGACGATGCCCACGAGTCGAGAATGAAGACAATGGCAGTAAATAGTGGATGCGAGACTCTCGTCATCATGCGCCGCAAGTACATAAAGGTATGACCTACAATGGCGTGCAGACTTTGTTCCGTCATTTTTTTTGTCGGTTTTACGCAAAAAAAAGAAGAAAAAAAAAAACAGAAAAATCGCGAAACCGTAAATTTCGCGATTATCGACGTGTCACTATTCAGGATCGTTCGTTAAGAATGAATTTTGATATTTTTCATAGAAAAATTCTTTTTCGATAGTAAATATATTATACATGCATGAGATATAATCGGCGTAATAAACATATGCTTGGTACGACCGACAGGTATTGACAGCATTGAATTGGCGTGAACTATCGATTACGAGAAAACGTTGGGTCTGAATCCGCGTTTACGCGTGCCATTTGTCACAGCAATTTTCGGGACCATTACGCGGCTATTTGCGGCTTCGCGTGAACCCATTACCTATCGAAAATTGCCATAACCAGAATCGCATTAGCCAGAACGGGTTAAAATTTGATTTTCAGCCACGCGTCATAATTTTGGTGAATATAATTTTTTAATTTTCAAAAATTCTCGACATAAATTTTGATCTTTTTTTTTTCAATTTCACAGGCTTTACGCGGTATAACAACGCTATCCCCGCAGTGCAAAAATCCATGTTCGAATGTAAAATCAGAGATTTGCTGCGAAGGAAGAAAAACAAAGTAAATTTTTACCGCGTTACGTAATTTTTCGTTCCACTGTTAGTTTTAGCAAAAACAACAAAGCCCTCGTGAGACATCACGAGAAGCAGTAGCATTGAAAACCGCCTCAAGACACCTCGGCGCCTCCTTCCTAACAGTAGACGATATTAACGACAATAGCGGCTTCTATGCCTTTTACACTCCTTTTATTTATTTTTCTCTCTTATTATCTCACACTCCCAAGGCTAAGATTAATTGCGTCAAGAAAACGAAAGACGTTCTCAGGACTTGCGGAGCCGGCCTAACTACGAAATAATCATACGGCTACACCTTGTGGGTGTTCCGTCACCAGTGGCCATCCTGCTTTTTGAAGCTTCCCACCCGAGCTGTCGGCACGTCAAAAAAAGAGCCAAGACAGATTGCGTAACAAAGATCTTACATACCATACCCATGACAATGGTTGCGTATAATTAACACGTAATTAGGTAATTATGGAAAAAGAGAAAAAAAAAAGAAAAAACACAACGAACGTCTAACTAAGAATCGTTTACGTATACAGCCATAAAATTGTACGATAAACATGTACATTTTTTCGAATCACCTGTACGGGCGTCGCGACGCTCGATTATTCCAGCCGTCCACGTGCGCCAGGCGCGCGTCGTAACGCGTGGTCGTAAAAGCCCGTCGCACGGATTTTACATTCATGCGTTACATGGGTATCAGGCTTAATGCATTGAACGTCCAATAAACACATAAGAGATTAGCGTGACGTCACTATACGTATACAGTTTATGGCTGCTCATACGTCGACGCACTCGGCACATGTAAATTTCAAAGCGTCGACGACCGACGAGTGAATCTCTCCCGCTGTGAAAATGGTCCAGGGATGACAGATAACTGACAGGTCGTTGAGTGTCAATGATATCCGTGTAAAACAATAAAGCCGCGTTTCGAAGCGACGACGTGGAAAGCACGTGGCGAGAGGGAAAAACTGACAAAAAAGGTAGTCGGTAGCACGAGGTAAAAAGAGTGAAACGAAAAAAAAAAGAGGGAACAATACGATAAAAAAAAAAAGACATCGCGACGCCCTAGCATCGTCACGTGTAACGGTCTCGTCTGAAATAACGTGGGCGTCGCGACGCTATGGTAAACGCCGAAGACAGCGCGAAATAACCGATCTACCCGCTTACGCGTGTAAAACTGGTATACGTAAGCACGATTTTTTAAAACGCAAAATAAATGAGATTTAAAAAAAATTTTTGAAAAATTTCTAAAATTTTGACAATTAATTTTGACTTAAAAAAAAATTGCTCCAATTTTCATTTTGCATCATCTTAAGACTCGTCATCGAATACCGCATATGAGATCGTGGGATAAAATCTTTATAGTCATCCCGTACGCTGCATCTCCCATAAAAGTCAGGATTGGCCAGACGCGATAATCTAAGATTGGAATCCGCGGGTGATCTTCGTCGTTCTCGCAGATAAGATAAGTAATAATGTGGGCAATGCGCAGGCGAAGCACGATCGGGTTAGCTTTAGCGATAGTCCCGCGTTACCCGTGATGCAGTCGTATGGTAAAAGTCTAAGGTGGATGGGAGAAGGTTAACAGCTGATAATCGCAGGAGATGGATGCTGCGAGGAATTTTCGAGTGTTAAAAAAAAAAAGAGTAATACAAAAAATATCATGTTCAGCATCCGAACTGATAGCAGGGCAAAGCCTTTGGTATGGCTGCGAACGGGGACTACCGAGGATAAGGAAGGCGTTCGGGCCGAAGGAAAAGGTACGTGGAGATTGGTAGGGCGGAGAGGTAGGTGGGTTCTGGCGTTGGTCTAGGGATTTAGTTTTATTACTATGGTAACGGCCAGTCCGACGCTTGGTAATGTGCATTATCAACGCCTAGGACCTTTGGCTGCTGGCCGAGGGCCAGACTCGCGCCGCTTTAAAATATGCGCGGAACATGCACGGCTACAGAAGTGGCCTATTACGGGCGCGGAGACGTCGCGACGCTATAGCGCCGTAACTCCGGGACGTCCGGATACGTGAAAACGTCACGTGAAATCGTAAGTCCTAAGCGCGTCTGTTACGGACGACGGACCCACTGATATATTTACATGGGACTTTTGGAAAATGGCATATATATATATATATATATATATATATATATATATACCGAGTGAAAACTAGAACGAGAGGGGGGTTGAGACAGATAAAATTTTGAGACATTTTGAGGCAACTTTTTTTTGTGTTTCACGTAAAAAAAAAAAGTCAACGCGCATTGATTGTCAATTTCGAGATATACATATACATGTATATTTTGACCTCTCTATCTCAACCCTCGTTATCTGCCCTTAAGGTCACAAGACTTTAAGGGGCAGGGTGTAAGGGTACTACATAAGTATACGTACTTGCGGAAAGTTTTCCGTCGAAACGTTAATTAGACGAGTGCAGAAGAATTTCATCTCGCCGAAAGAATTTCATCTTGGCGGCGACTTCCTTTTATTCGTTCGCAAGGGGTTAGAGAGCTTCTTACAAGGGATGAATGGGGTAAGGTTGAAAAGGCCAGAAAAACGGAAAAAGGTATTCCACGCAAGACCAGGGTAATCGTCGAAATCATCATAACTAGTCGACTCGGCTCGGCTTCGAAGTGGCAGGAAGTGGAGGGTCCGTGGTAGCTGGTTGTAAGGAAACAAAAGTATGCAGAGCGACCTTCGAAATGGAAGGCAGAGATGGGCGAAGGGAAAGGAAGGCAGGGCACAGCCTAAAGCAGAGAACCTGTGAAGCAAGCCGGTAGTCAGGCTGGGTCAATAAAAAAAATAAAAATTTTTAGGGACCGAGGGAACAAAAAACTAATTACATAAAACGACGTCGAATTACAGGGCCGGCCCAAGTGACGCGGAACAAAATAAAGTGGGCCAAAGGGAAACGGAGTGTTGCGCAATCGCGCCTCCAATGAATATTAATTTCAAAGATTACAGCGATTTCGTCCCGTTCGCATCGGGCGATGTTTCATTGTTTCGCCACCCTGTATACACTTTACGTACGTACACGTAACCCATACCGTTTGCCCATATCGCTCTATATGTTTTATCGTATCCAGACCCTTGGGATATCTGGGCTGTTTTATTGAAGGGGTTCGTCGCAGGGCTTCCTTTTCCAGTAGCGTATTGACTTTCAAGGGAGCCCTGAGGACCGCAGGCCCCAAGTACTTTGGGTCTTGGGACAAAACGCCGTTCTGGAATCGCAACGACATTGCTGGACACGATAAAATCCACCCCTAAGCTACAATGCCCGGGATCATGTACAGCGCAAACGGGGTTTTCGGCGATCGTAAGTGGCTTACACGTCAGGGATGTTTTATCATGGGATATCGGCAGAAAAATCGAACCGAGTGCTAAAAAAAAAAAATTTGAAATTTTTTGAAAAAAAAAATATTTAAAAAAATGACCCCACGTCCCCAAAAAAAAAAAAAAAAAAAAATTGATTCCCAGAGCTATAAGTAATGAGTGTTTAAATATTTTACCAACCCTTTCAATGCTTCGGGTTGGTATCTACGTAACGTACACGCTACGCGCATAGCGCGTACCGAAGATTGCGTTTCCTCGGACAAGCTAAATAAATTAGGGGAAGATATTAGACGGGCTCTAAAGTACGCTTTAAAAAGTCCTAACAAATGGGCTTTTTTCGGCCTGCACGTATTACTCTCTGCTTATTAGGAGAATGTTCTGTCACGGGTAAGAGAGAGAGAGGGTGGAAAAAAAAAAAGAAAAATCCAGCCGAGGTCTTCCCATGGACTTTTTTTATATCTCTAGCAACAATTTCCGGTACGGCTACTAATCTATCCTCCGTTATCGTTGCGTAACCGAGCGGAAAAGTCTCTAGGATGACCGAGCTGCTAGACTGGAAATTTCGTGCAAACACCTTTACAATTAGGGCGGAGAGAGGCTGGCGTTTAATTTAAATAGAAAGTACATCCCCAATTTAGACGGGGAGGGGCGGGCGGGCGGGCGGTTACTATAATTCTTCATGAGAATTCACCGTCGTGGAATTGCCAGCCAAGAAATCTCATAATGGAGCCATTAAACTGGAGGATCTTGAATAAGAAAACAAGTGGGACTTTCAGGGCTTAAGAGATATCATCTGTCTGACTATCGAATGGAATATCTACTTAACTACTGTGTATATAGAGATATCATTAGAAAAGACGCACGACCTAATTCCTAGGTCTTTAATATATCGAGAGACTCTGGTCCGGAGGGGTTTTTTTTTTTTCTTAAATCCCGATTTATCCCTGTTAGATTTTTACACAGCTCGATTGAGCGATTAGATACATGAGATATCGAAGAACTTTTAAAAATTCTTCAATTATGCAGAACGATTTAATAATTAAAAAAAAAAACATTTTCATTATTTTTACATAATTTCGAACTGTCACCTACCTTGGTTCCTGTTTTTTAAGTGTACCTGGCATTGGTAATAGTATTTCGATATTTTTTGACAGATGAACTCACAGCACTCTTGTACTTGGTATAGTTTTATACACCTGCTTTTTTTTTGTGTGTGTGAGGGGGGGGGTTATATATATATACATCCGAGTGCATAACAGCATTTAAGAGGGCAATGATGAAATTTCGCAGCATCAGTTTAAAACAGTAAATTAAGACAGATCCAATAGTTTCCCATACAGCAGGGACATTCGTATGCACATAAATATAGCATAATACACGTATGAATAAGTGGCCATATGCAATATAGTAGGCGACTACCTAACCTACACTTGGATCATACCACCCAGTAGTAATTTAACCGGAACGTAAAACTTTTTACGATATTTTAATCCGCTCGATTGGCGTTCCGGGGCCTGCGGTAGAAAAGAAATGGCGCACAAGGGGACCGAAGTCGTTACGCACTTGAGAAACGTATAAAGAGAAGAAAGAAAAGAAAAATGAAAGATCCAGCCTGTGCAATTGACGATGAAATACGCGACCCCGTAAAACCACCACTCTGTCCCACTTTATATCCAAGTCCTCCTCCCTGACGTTTCCTCATAGTCATTTTTATCCCGGCGATTCTAATCAAGTGCGCCGCACGAAATTCCCGCCAGACGTCGCTGCCTACGTCCTCACCTCGCGACTTTCATGCCTTCCCGCGGCTTGTCCCCGCGACTTGTATGGCTAATTCAATTATATTCTCTTGTGCAATGACGGAGTCAAGACCGGTATATAATTTTTTTTAACTCAATCCCACGCCTATGCTTCGCTATCCCACGTTATACATATATTCACCGAGAAGCGTAAACTAGTTACAGCGCCACTTCCGTTTATCTCGACGGAGTTTCACGATGAATAAACAGCAGTCGACGTTCCTTCGAAACAATTTAATCTACATAAGCTAACAGCTACCTGTCTACACTGCGGGGCTTCGCGCAGTCGGTTGCTCTGCACCTTTCGAGATGCCACGAATGCACGCGGATGCAACCTGAGGTGCATTTGGTGTGTTGTAGAGTTGCTGGTGCATTCCGCAGAGAGTATAGAGGGGATGGTGATGTCTTAGATCTGGTGACTCAAAGGGATTG
>NW_014332891.1:108635-132375 GCF_000341935.2 Cephus cinctus
TTGGGGGGGGGGGGGAGGAAGGATGGAAAGTCACACGTTACAGTAGCGAACATCACTGCATGGGGTGTGATATGGATACCTGGGTTGGTTCCTTCGAGAATCTACGGTGCCACAAATAAGAGATAATGTTACCCTGGCTCCGCCTATCTCGGATCTGAGGCTGCTATCGTACACAGATAACCTCCCTGCTGCAGGATCTCCTGGAACGGTCGTGGAACAGATTTTCCTTTTTTTTCTTTCTTCAATTATTTGATTTTTAGTTTATCATTTTATTGGGGATATACTGGTTTATAGTGGGTATTTTTTTTAGGGTGAAAGGGGGTCAATAGTTTTATTGGTATAATAAGATGAACATTTTATTGGTACTTGGTAACTGTCATGGTTGTGAATCTGGTCCACTCCGAGAGGATCTAGGTTAGGAAAAATTGTGAAAATGGACGCGTCGTCGTGGCTGTGAATTTTCCATGGTATACACCATGAACAAATACGCGGTCATCCGTGGGATCGTAAAGTTGAACTACTTTGCAAACGGGATAAATGTTGTTTCTAGCCTAGCGAAACGTTAAATGAGGATCTTGGATAATTTCGCAATTTTCGAATTATACCTTCGATTACTGTCATCGGACTTTTATAAATTCTTGAATTATCCAGTATGTGTTGATAGTACAAAAATTTTACCGTTTTTAATCCCTGTATCAGTAATAAATAATTATATGAAAGTCGTCTCGAAAAATATTCCCTGATAATATCCGATAACGCGTTTTGTAAATTTTCACGATAAATAAAATACGTCATATATTGTATATACGTAAATATAATATATCCAGTAAAAAAAAAGAAGTTATCGTCTATAAGTTATCACGAGCAAATATTGACTCTAGCACAGTGAATACACACGTACAGCCTGATATTTCTATAATGAAAATTTTTCTATAAAACCGATATAAAGTCTTACACATAATATTTCAGCAATACACACAGCATACAGTATATCGAAGTAAGATATTAGTAAGACGGTATTTAATTAATCGAATAAAAATCCTTTATTATCGTGTCCTGGACTGTCGAACTTTTCGATTTATCGTTCGAAATTCAATGAAATAACGTCTGGGTCAGGATATCTTGAAATACTGCTAAGCTCTGTCAACTCTTCCCCAACGTTACGTAACTTCCGAGTCAATTGATTTACGAGCCTGACCGTGATTAAGCGGCCTCGTTTGAGATCGCAAACCCGTAAAGCCGAGAAAAGCCGTGTGCACGTCACGTACGGCCAATCAGTGTACACTGTTGAAACACCTGTTTAAGTGGGACTTAAGTACGCATTACAATTGGTACTATTTTTTAGCGGTAATACATATGTATACGGTGCTTAATGGTAAAACGTAACATATGAGAGTGAGAGAGAGAGACAAGGTGAAAGACAAAATAAGTAAATATAAATATTTAACCATCCGTTGACACACCGGGTCATTTTGACCCAGGACTGTTATTTTTTCGAAAGGTAAGATTTTTGACATTTTTTTCGGTACACTGCTCACTTTTCTTAAAATGACAATTTTCAATAATTCATAACAATTTAATTTTATATTTTTCCAAATTTTGATTATGCCAACGCATTAAGAGGCGTTGAAAGTGTATTCCTAATTTTTTACATAAAAATCGACCGAACGGTTGTTCGAGTTCGATGGACGAGCTACCGTCCGGGTCGAATTGACCCTGTGTGTCAGATTCGTCACCAGATATAAATGCGTCAACGAAAGGTCAAGTGTGAAATTGCTAAAACAATTAGAGGTATGTTAATTAAACTTTAAGCCGCGTATAAAAGACTTCTTTTTATGGGTACGATTGATATATAGGCGGATTGGATCGTGTCGCCTGATTGAAAATCAGTCGCGTAGTCCGTGAAATAAAAAAAGGAGAAATATATGGGGTGTGCATATATTGCTATACGTACTGTACGTGTATATATATATACACCTAAGGCAATGTATAGAATCCAAGCGAGATAAACACTGTATCTGGGTGGGTGTAGACGTGGCTTTACGAGGGGCCATTTCAGAAGTGCATTAATGCCGTGGGGTGTTGCGATAGGCTGGAGTTTCATCCCCCAACGTACATTCAACCCTTAAACCGTTTTACCAGAACGCATTTGATGCATTCGAGATACGGAAAATGGCAACGTGACGATGCAATGTAAATGGAGCACCGTCGGTTCGTTTGACGTACTAGTTTTGACTTCTGATCTCGTGGAGATTAAATTTCGATGACGTCATCGGGCTAGAATACGTCTATAAAAGTTTCGAGATCGGATACGTGATCGATAAGAGACCAAAAAAATTCGAGAGTAAGATTTTTGTAGAAAAAAAAATTTCATCACTCACGTGCATATCTGGACCGCAAGCTGGATGCTGTGGGCTTCTAATTAACCGTGGCTTATGAGGTCGCGCCGGGAAGTTAATCCTGAAGACAATTCTTAGCCATGCTGAAAGGGTAAAAGTCTTCAATTAGCAGACTATTTAGGTTGGGTTAGGTTAGGGTACTATCTTATCTTACTGCTGGGCACGGCTGTCCAAGAGAAGCTGCGCAAGGGTGCCGGATGAGTTATGTCGCTGCTACGCGGAACTTTCTATCCAGATAGGAGGAGAGGCAGGGCTGCTATAGCCGAGGCTCGGTTTGAGGAATCGAGGGACGGGAGCAATGGGAAAAGAGAAATGCTATGCGAAAGAGAATAGAGCGAGAGGGAAGGAGTGCACATATGAGAAGTGGGGAGAAAACTGGGCACGATGCAACCGCGGCGCACTTACCTTAACGGCTCGACAGATTTGTGAAGACCGCTGGGATAAAAACACACGATTACCCGGCCTGGCGGGAGGCGCACGTATAGTACCTACGTATTTAGCTTTTTTATCGAGTCATTGCTCTCTGGATAATGGCTGACATTATTCCTTGTTTTCTGCGCACCGGTAAACACTCCTCGCCGATATCCATTCACTATAAAATGCACCCAGTATGCAGCTTAGATTTACTTGGGATTTCGTTGGGTATTTATATTCTGAATTTTGACTTTTTGTTTGTCAAAAATGTTTTTTTTTTTTTTACTTTGGAGCGATTTCAACAATTTGGTTATGCAAGTGTAATTTTTATCGATACTGTTTACCTGAGATATTGTTTTATGAGGTATGTGTTATGGTTATGAGTGGTTGAATAAAAATTTGATTCGAATTCATGATAAATTAAACGAATGAAAAGTACCTAGTTCGATGGTAATGTCGACAGTTATTATTAATTAACGAGGAAGTATTGATATAATTAATGATTCTGAGACGATTGGAATGTCAATTAAAACGAGGTTGGATTAATTACTCGAAAGCCATAAAAGGAAGGGAACGCGTCTATTATACTTGAATACGTGTGGTTGGTATGTATTGGCTTGGGCAATTTTTATTTTACGGTGTGAAATTAACTGGAAAAATTGTGAAATCGTATTCGTTATATCGTCCTATGAGTTAATTAACATCCGGTTGTTCGAACTTTTAATAATTATGATCGATCAATAACTTTTAATTGTTGCAAGCATTTAAAAGTATCGTACACTCGAGTAATTTAGTAATATGAATCGTATACAAAGTGCTGTTCCAGTTTTGAAACTTTTTTTATTCACAATGGACGATGTGAGCACATGGCGGCGTGTTTGGAGACGCAACATAATTGGCTATAAATATCAGTCGACCCGTTGTTTATGCAGATTTCGCGTCGCCATAAACCGTCAAACATGAATAATTTTTCAGCAAGAGAGTCATCAGACTCGAAGTCAAACTGACCAATTTCTCTCCATTCCGAAAGCGGATCATGTAAAGTTACGTATGAATACGTGTACCTATGTGGCAGAGCATATTTCAGAGGCACAGCCTTATTTTCATCGAAGAGACAGGTAAATTGGTATTGGGTACGATAGTAAACTGCCTCTCATAAAGGGAAAGAGAGAAAGAGAATTACGTTCGTTCCAATTTCGTTGCGCATGCAGGAAATTTTATTAACCAAAGTATGTACATGAGAAACTGACAAGACGTATGTCAAATTTAAGGGACTGAGACAATATACAGGACAGCTAAGTTGACAATACACAGTTTTTAGAAAAATTTGAAGGTCAAATACCTTGAAGTATGTTGCGTAGTTACAGCATTGTCGAAAATCGACTCCATCGTTTTCGCAATCGTGGACGCAGTTTGCGGTGACATTATCATAGCCAGGGGCGAACTAATCTGTTTATAATTGCCTGTAAATGCGATACTAATTAGTTGAAAATCATTTATAGAGATACGGAAGGTTTATTAGGAGAGCGTGAATGCGCGAATATATTATTATACATTGTTAATACGTACATGACTGAGTGTCTATGGACTGCACTTTGATATTCCTTAATCCACTTCTTAATCCTTTACTATCTTATTGTTATCACGTCACCACGACTTTCAAGTTTGTTGCTGGTTTTTTCACCGAGGGACAAGACGTAACACACCCGCACGTCAATTCGTTCTCGTTGTCGTCGCCATATTGGATAGATCGCGCGGTCGATGCTGGGTAACGATATCTAGCGCCATCTACCTATAAAACAGTGGTGGGTTAGACAACTACGCTGTAATGACAGTTGGTGCTAAATCGAGTATCTTTTATGGTGAAAATTCGGAAGGTGAAATTCTCTCACTTAATCACGCCCTGGGATCGAAGAACGAGAAAAACAACAATCAGCTGACAGGTATTTGTTTCTCGTATTTTCCCATAATGAAATATACGCAATCTAGACTCTGTCGATCAGTACGATAACTCGAATTAATCGTACTGCTAAAATCTTGGGAAATTCAATTTGTGTTTTATATCACTGAATTTATCAGCACCGTGATAGAACCTAAAGGGGATACTGATCAATTTGAAAAAGACAATTACTATGACTATCTTCTATACACGCGAACGTCGGGACGCTCTTTTGTAGTCTGATTCCGAGCGACCAGATGGTCGACGCTCCCACGAAAAATACTAGGACCAGATTTTTGTATAATGGCGTATCGTTACTTGGAAATTTCTATAGCGAGCCAAGGGAATCTAAAAAGACAGACTGATGGCGGTACGCACGAATACGTTTTGGTATTTCTAAGTGGGATAATTTAGTAGTAATTTCTGAATGGGAAAGGATGCTTTTTTTATTTTTTTTCTTAAATAAAAATAATCGCTACGTCTATGATGATCATCCATAAGAAACCTGTGTTATGAAGCAGAGAGTACTCTCTCAACAAACCATTACAAATATCAACAATCCATTCGTCTTGTGCTATCTTAATATTGATCTAACCAGAAGTGAACACTATAAATTAGACTCTGAATGATTAACGAATGAAATAACCAGGAGGACCTGGGTAACCTATAACAATTAAAACTTGGTGCATTACTGAACGAAGGTCCGCTTGGTCTTCCACACGACTCCGCTACTCGGTTGCTCCACTAAAGTTTGTATTATGATCCATGGTTATGGCACCATTTTCATGCGATTACAGACCAATTAATCTAAAATCTTTTTATCATTTTTTATTCCCTCTATCCATGCGCGTAAGCTTGCCAGAAGATTATTACACTAGATTTTCGATAATATTAAATTTATTCATTGGATTTTCTATTACTTTTTTTTTACTCTGACAATTATGCTACATTTTTTTTTTTAACGACGAATGAGATGACGGCCAAAATTGTAATTAGGTCCTACCGGTGTTATAAAAAGAAAAAATTGCTGTGCTCGAAAATCATTTCAAGTTCAATGTAAAGTGCTTTTGCGTTCGTGGCGAAAAAAAAAAGAAAACTTTTTTAATTTCGCCCGACCTGTAGTCGCGGAGTTTTTAACGATTAAAATTGATTGACGTACGCTCGATTAAACCGCACGCTGGCGCCATCTTCGATAGGTTATATTGTCAAAGAATTTTCAAGTTGAGGTCACGATACCTATACTTCACTTTGTTGCTGACAATATTGACGTTGATTTAATTAATTATACGAGCTCCCAAAACACACATATATTTCTATATCTTCCGATGCTTTGATTTTTATATAAAAAATATTTCTTTTGAATTATATTAATACATCGTTGCAGCAAATCTTTCTTCTAATTATCATATTTACATCGGCTATCAATTATATTATATATAATACACTTATTAACACCAGTCCTCTCCTATTCCTTAAGTATCGGTATACCGCAGTCCGAATTACGACGAAGCGAGTATAGGGCTGTAAATTAATTAGTATAAAACTTCAGCGGGCATTAACGCAGCGAGTTTCGTGTTTCAATGAACGGCATGAGAGGTCTGTTTCGAGCGTGTCGTTAAAATTAATAGACGGTACGTATTATACTTGCAATAAAACTAATTGGAAGCCAGTCCACCCTTTAAATAATTAGCTCGAACCGCAGTATAGTAAAGATCACTCGTAAACATTAGATTCTAATAAATATTCCCAATAGACAAAGCAAGAAGAACAAATATACCCTTGTAACAAATAAAAACATAAAGTTTTCCAAATAAAATCCGTAGGAATTATTTTTCGAAAAATTATTCAAAAAAGAAAATAAAAATATACCGCTACAATACAATTGCACAGCATATCCCAACAGCAGATGACCACGTGTTAACCTAAAAATAAACAGAGGACCTTACAAATACATAACTGTCACTTGTGAAAAAGCTGTATAACCCTATAAAAAATATATAAAAGTCAGTCGTACAGCGTGAAAGTGCAAGTTTCGTGAATTTCGCGACGCTCCACCCGACTGGCTTTATTGGTCGACGCGTTCGATCGGCGTCGAGACACTAAATATATTTCACCCTCGTAAAGCACGTTTTATTGATACACTTATCGCATCGGACATATAGCTATCGAATGTAAAGATCTTTATACGAGCATTCGAATTTATTGTCCCTCGTATTTTCCAACGTCATTACAACCGTATGTCAATCGGACACGCCGGTCCCATATAACCCATATGTATTTTTTACAGTCTCCTCTTTCCCAGTTCCTCGATCACGACGGGTAGTATGCAGTTGCACTTAAGTGCATTCTGAAGTGCAATTATCTTACGATCAATAAAATCTATTAAATAGACCGGATCAATATCATTAATATCCAGTCTTTAAATTATTATTTTTTTGAATTTAAAAAAAATTTAATACCGATCGATTTTGAAATACGTACCATGGTGTTCGTATTAAGTGCTCTTATCAGTGGGCATAATCAAGCTTACGATAACGCAATAAAACTGCATTCTGAGATTCCAGCAAAATCCCTATGTTCAAATCTCAGTGTAATTTAAATATCAGCGAGTTACGTTACGGCCGGATGCATCGTGCTATTGGTCCAGGGTGCATCTGCAGCGAGCATACAGCAATATGCAAGTACCAAAGGTTCTTGTATACGGGGTGATATAGGTAGGGGGGCACAAGGGGGAGGGTTACTCGAGGGTGAGAACTAGACTGGGTGGGGTGCGAATGTAGGATGATTATGTCACGGTATGATGTATGTGGCTGGCATCGAGCCACGTGGTCGCCCACCCACAGCATTACGTCTCTCTCTCTCTCTCTCTCTCTCTCTCTCTCTCTCTCTCTCTCTCTCTCTCTCTCTCTCTCTATCCTTCTAGTTTGTCTCCACGAATCCTCGCGTATTTACGTAACAGCACGCGCTGTTATTAATTATTTTGAAATTGCCGCCATATCCGTATGATACGTATGAAGAAAACACAATTAGAATTTAAATATTAATATATAGAATTAACGTCAAAGTACGGCCAGTCTGAAAGAAAATTGTGGGTATTAAAAAAAAATGTAAAGCTAAACTTTAATAATTGCATTGTATACGGTGCAGTTGCATTGTATAACGGGAGTGCATCTTGCTGTTATGTATATACGTGTATGTATATATTTAAGGGATATCGCTTAGCCAACCGCAACAGAATGACGCACGTGAAACCAATCGCCTCACCCGAGCGCCGTAGGTCCTGTCTAACATATTCGCCACCTGTTTCCGAATTAACCGTTCGTTAATATGAAGCCACCACGTGTTACGTGACGTTTAGTTAATACCGTCCAGGAAATCGCGGTTAGTAAAACGATAGGGCGTAGCCCAGGCTCGTTTATTGATACCGAAATATATCTATATACCTTTAGCGCAGACATACCGTAAAAAGTTAAGAGTGACCGTATCAAGTAAAATTTGTATTATTAACCAAGAATAAAGCACGTGACTTTATTAGATAACGTAACGAAGCGTATAGCATATAGGAAATAAGAAAATGGTTTATTCTCGTTAGAAAGCTTGGGGTAAGTAAGCAATGGAGCTGAGTCGATATAAACAAGGCGGTGATCCTAACTTGGGTACATTGGCTATTTAGCTTTAGTTACATCGGCTGGGCTGAATTGATTCGGAGAAAATTTAAAATTGCGACACCGTAAATATTTTTGTAGTAATATCATTATGGGTGATCAGACGGGTTTTGGTGGGAAAATTTGCGATGACAAATTTGAACTTTGAGATTACAGGTGAATCCGCGAAAGTTGGTGGTGGGTGTTATCAGCTGGTTTCTATTGTAATTGCAGCGGCTGCTTTGAAGATGCTTGACACGTAAATTGGCTTTGGCATTTGACGAGAGTGCGTATGTCGGGCGGGAGTTGAATATTTATTTATTTTTTAAATTATTTATTCGATGGGGTGTTACTTATTGGAGGAATTTTGATTATTTTTTATATATATATATATATTTATGAATTTTTATTTAATTATACACACTGTATATAAGGATCGATTTTATTTACTAATTCAGATGCTTTATACAGTCCTGATCATTACCGGACTATTAATAGCCACTAGACGAGCGTCCTGCACGCAGCCATTAAAGAGACTTTAATTCCTCCTGATAACCGCGGAGTTTTTCGTTTTCTGTAATATTACGCGAAATCGTGTAGAAATTGAAACAGGTATACCAACAGGAAAAAATTTCATTTTACGATGAATTTGACGAATTAGGAAATTGAGTGTATGGATAAAAAAAATTAAATAGAACAAAGTTATAATTGAACAGTGTTCCTTCTCGACACTTGTTCATACGTATAATCATCCTAATTACGGCTTGTAACGCAATCGTAAAGTAGGCTAATGTCAATGCAATAGTTTGACAAGAGTCAATTTTTATTTTCCATTTAAAGTTAACAAACGTCAATTGACGCGCAGCTTCCCGTGTACTCGTCGTTACCGAGCTTGTCAATTTCACAAAGAGACAATCGAATCGCGCAAACAACCGGTGCCAATCGAACCTTGATTTTAATCAATGTTGCTCGACTTTTCAAATTTCGCAGCTGCATTCATCCCTGCAGATATTTTCATATGCAATAGCTTCACTTTCTACCTCGTCCATTTCGCTCACGTAGTTCCCTATGAACTCGACTTGTTTTTGCTTATTTCCCTTTTTTCATCATCTTTCATTATCCACTGTTTTCCCATGGTAGACTATACACATTGTATACATGACTATAATATATAAACTCCTGTCGCTATATTTGATTTTCCAGCACGCTATCATAACCAAAGGGATTCCATAGCGAGGCTACCAGATCAATCTCCAGCGCAGCTTCCATACTGAGGTTCAAGCAAATTCATCACGAGGTAACCATAAGGGTGAGTACTCGCTATCACGAAAGGTCAATAAGCACGACACAGCATACGAACACGATACAGTTCAATTGTACCCGAAAAAAATAAGTTAAAAATGGCATAAATTAAAAAAAAATGAAAAAAATAAAAAATTGGACTTATCAATTTTTTACAAGTATTTTAGCTAATTTGCCTATCTAATTCACTGTGCAAGGAACGACTATAATATCCAATAAACGATTCAAACCGGAAGATCACACGACTGATACGTTTCCTGCCTGTGTCAGACTTCCGGTCTATTCAACTTTTTATTTACGTTTCGCTTCGAAAGGGAGGAGCAGCGTCACCCGCCATACTAGAAAATTTGAAGTTTCGTAAAAGCGAGCGTCACCCATCTGTCCCAGTGCCCGTGCGTGCGTGACGTCACGTCGCGCATAAAGGCGACAGACTACTACGAGTACGTTGCAAAGTATGCAGCGTGCGTCGCACGCATCACGCAACTGCACATGCACATACCGAGCACAGTGCAGTTGCTATCCTTAGTATTTACCGGCGCCTGCTATATTTATTACGCAATGCCCGCATACAAATAAGGCCGCGTACACAACCGACAAAGATCTTGTCTCGGTAAGTCGAGACTTCACAGTATGATCCGCATACACAACCCGATACGTAATCGTACTATTTTAGTACGTTAAATTAGTATGGAATTGTACGGTAGACCGAAGCAAGGTCGTGGGTACTATGCGAGACGGAGTTGCGTAAGAAAAAAATTTCATTTGACAAAAATTCCAAATTTCTCAGCCGACAACGTTTTGCATACTTTTCCCAAGCACCGGCGTACCATTCGATGCTTTTAAAAGAAGACTGAGAGATCAGAAAGCGAAGCCGAAAGAGAGGAGCCCCAGCCATTCATGGAATGTGAAGATTCTTATCCCACGCTTGCTCCTGGTAGATAAACGTGCGTAAGGTCGAATTGAACTTTTTTTTGAAAATTTTTTTATATCTCCTTTTTTTTCTCTTCTTTTATATCCCATATTAATATACCATAATATACCAATATACTTGCCATTCCAGTATGGGTCTTCGTGGTTTTTGGGCATGTCTCTTTGGAAATGGGTTCGAGTTAGGTTTGGTCATTCCTGGCATACTGTGGGTATACATATATCCTCGGGCTAATATTCGACAGGGTGAGTCAACCGGTCAGCAATCTAACCTATAGAAACCCGCACTGTGCGTCGTCTGGTATTCGATTACCTGAAGAACCTGAAACCGTACCAGGTTTTATACCTAGGGGTACCTGGGGTTCTTGGCTTTTCTTATGCTTAGGGTCATTGGTTTTTTTTTTCTTTTTCTTAAATTTTTATAACGCACCAAGAAATGATCTTTCAATGATCATTTCTTAAAGTTGAAAGGGCAGCTTGTTCTGTTGGTACTAAATTTATTTTATTATACGTTATCGGCAACACCTGCCTAGTGTCATTTACCGATTCACAACCGGTTACTTGTACTTTGCTTGAGATAAGCCCTATATACTGGTATGCCCCTCTCTGTCCCTCTCTCTGTAGTGCTACGCTGCAGATCCATGTGTGGAAAAAGTGACTACCATAGAGAGGATAGGGAATAACACACGTTGAATTTGCAACGCGCGCACTTTGTCTACTTCGGACGTATGGGATTACATTGTGGAGAGACCTTTATACCAGAATTCCTAATGCACAGTGCTTACTTGGATACTCGTACTAGTACAGGATTTCAGCGGTATATTTTAAAAGATGTTATATATACTATACTACACAGTATAGTATATATTAAAGTAACCAGGGCATATGTGATATTATACAAAATTATATTTATTCGTACTCTATATTAACAGCATCGGTAACGAAGCTTACGTCTCCACCTTTCTAATGCTGTGGAATTAATTTTTTTTTTTTTGGTTAAAAATAGGTAAAAACGGTAACACCGCAAGCCGTGAGAATACAATCGAAAACCCAATCACGTAGCGCCAACCCACTTTTCCCTTGAATACATACCAGAAGAACTCTGCCGAGGGAAATAGGTACTAACCACCTATAAACTCAAGCATGACTAACTCACAATTAGTTCCTAATTGTCTCTGAGTATCCTTCGATTACCAAATCTTAAGGAATTCGCTCATAAGCCGTACCATCAACTTCCCACTGTCAAAAACATGTTGTTTTTTCTAATCATTATAAAATTTCCCGATAAGATTTCGAAATGTATCTCCTATACTCCGTTCGAAGTAACTCGGTACTACCGATAATTGAATATACAGACTCAGTTGAGAATATTCATTCCCATACCCGGTGCACGATAATAAACAGAAGCTCACGGGGTTCCGGATATACATGCATTTATTCTAAAGACACGTTACCAAGCTAATAATTCAAAGTTTAGTTACAGGTAGCCAAGCCGATTCTTTCCACACCCTACGGCAGCTCGTGAATTCCCAAGTCCCAGGAATCCAACCGGGGATCACGCGACTCCACCTATTCCTTCGGAATTGCGTCTCCGTAGCGCCACTCGCGGAAAAGTGCTATTTGCTTTGCGGTTACACGTTGATTACCGATAGTCAAGAAGAAGGCAGGGTTACGGGCTACGTAGGAAAGGAGGTTAGCTGGGCGATAGAGAGAGAGAAGGCATATTGGCGAGTAAGGAGCGCGAGCGAGACAAAAGATACGGATAACGATTGCAGGCTTTAAAATAGACATCGTTGCCTCACAGGTTGATAAGCAGTCAGTATTTCCGCAGGATACGATCTGCCGGCCATAAGTAACGGTTAGGCAGCGGCAACCACTCAGCGTCCCGACGCCCGCGTCCCACCTGCCATACCGCAATTTCATACTTATGGATATGTCACCGATAGCCTCTCCTGCATCCAGTGGCAACTCCTTGAAAACTGATACTTCGTAATTACACGTATGCCAATGTCTAATTATCAGTAGCCGATTGGAGCGTAGCCTAAATAATGTCTGTCTGACTGTGCGCGCGGTATGACGTGCTTAGGCATGCGTGTCAGGTAGCTGGTCAACATGTGTGTAAACCAAATGGGATTAAGCTGGTTAACCGATAGGTCGTTGAAATTGACATTCTCGTTAGAAAACTTACCTGGCACAGTTTGGATGAAATTTTTTTTTTTCGACTGCTTTTTGACTCGAAAATTTGTGAATTGGTATATGACGATTATATGACTTTAGGAATTGCGTAGAAGCAGCCGTGAATGTATTGTGCCCTACGAGGAGTGTGGGATTGGGAATGGCTTTAAGGGGCTGGACGAGGCTCAGGGGTGAATATGCGAGAAAGCCAAGTTTTACGAGTTCGATTCGAAGTCCGGGCTAATCGGCGACGTCTGACCGTAATTTGGCAAATGTCCTCGTTTGTATACAAAACGCGATTGAATGGGTGCACCGAATAGGTCCGGGCGTATCCTGTAGTCCCATCTGGAGCATTGTCGGAAATTATAGCTGCAAGTGGATGGGAGTGGTGTCTATGTGTATATGGGTGATAAGGGATGAGAGAAAATAAAATGGGCCTGGTCAACAATCAGTCCCGGACAATGAGAGACGTTTTAATATATTCCACATACTCGCGTGACATCTGTTCACGTACGTGAGCGGAGCGCGGGCGAAGTAACGACGAATCGCGAACCCATTGAGAATTGGGCATGAGTCCATTTGGCGACGGCGACGGGTAGCGTCGTTTATAAGAGTCTCCCTGGTACCGCACTACGTTTTCATTTGGGTCTTGTCGGCGTCGTTATTAAGAATTAAACAGACGGCCGATGCGCCCGGGCAATATCGCCGGCGAGGAATATTTCAAAACGTCAACAGCGATATCAAAGAGCGTTTAAGACCGCTTAATTCTCGAGGCTCAAGGCGCTCTCCAACGGCAGCTGCATCGCCAGCGACCGGGACATGTTGACAACCCCTTACTAATGTTCGTAATTCCTTATTCCGCTGGGCACAATTTATAAAACGCCACGAGTTGATTGTCCGCTGAGATCCTGGGATAATTTGTTTGAAATTTGGTCTGGAGATTACACGAAAGTGTAACGCTTTGATTAATAACGCTGAAAACTTGAGAGGCGAACTCGGAGCGATGGGATTAGCCTGCCGCGTACGAGAGGCCAGCATCGATTAAGGTCTTACGCTTAATTCACCTGGGCGCAATCGTTCCTTCTAGAAGGATGATGACGTTAAGGATGATCTTGGCCTGGAAAGAGTCGAGAGTTCACGAAAGAGGATCGATACGTAGTACGGATGGGCGTTATACAAAAGTTCTGGTAAAACGTCCATTTTTCAAAATTGAGCAATGAATTGTACACTTTGACATTTTTTTGGTTATACATTATTTTCAGTATTTATTTTTCAGGCCCACCGCTCTCGACGCCCTTGACTTGTAACATCCTTGTATTCTAATACAGTTAGTAGGTACCTGGTATGTACCCTTTAAAATCATAGGGACTGACTGTCTCTTCTCCTATCCCCGCCTGGCTCTTTGTGGACACGTGAGAAAACTACTTGAGATACACGTTTAAAGGTC
This sequence comes from Cephus cinctus, assembly GCF_000341935.2. Classification (NCBI taxonomy): domain Eukaryota; kingdom Metazoa; phylum Arthropoda; class Insecta; order Hymenoptera; family Cephidae; genus Cephus; species Cephus cinctus. The sequence continues at coordinate 122,883 of NW_014332891.1, forward strand.
TCGAGAATACCTATTATTATGTGTACCCGGTATAGCCACTGTTTTCATTCCGTGGGATTTTTAGGGGCGAAATATTTGGGTCTACGCCAATGGTGGGTTCGGCTCGCGTCTAGAATTGTTATGTCTGGGAATTGCTTTGAAATAAAGTGCGCGCGACGTTGCATCTCGTTGTAAGTTTGGTTCCTGTAAAAATTAGCTTTGTGAATCGGCCTTTAAGACCGGACCTAGACAGTGTATACTTATAGGTATACCACTCGTATAAATAAGGTTGGTTATCAGTGTACTGTTCTGGAACAGATAAAGAGGAACTATGACGTGGTAAAGGATTGTGAGTAAAAATTGTGCAATTTTCATAGACGCCACTGAATATCTTCTTAGTCTTTCTCCTCGTACGTTATCAGTGCCATTGTATAGTATATCGTGCGCGTAGCCATGTTTATCACTACCTATGTATAAACGACGTAGATTTATACTGAAACGTGGCTTCCGCGAAGGTTTACTTCCATCAGATCTGCTTTCTTTTCCCATTGAATTTATTTGGACATAAAGCCGAGTTTACATTTGTTTTTCTCTCCTTTCATCGAAATGCCAAATGCAACGTAGAGTAAAAATCATACGAAAGTCCCTATAACCCGGTATGCGTCTTTTCGTCGGAACGACTCGTGGGCTATATTGAAATATTTTCGATGGAATTTATATACCTTGTGACGATAAAATTCTTATAATATTCTTAACCAAAGTTACTTTCACATATGGTATCACACATTGGTTTACATTTTTATAGACGTCATATCAGTGAAATTCGTAATTTCATTCATAAAGGATTTTATTTTTACCTTATTTTCATTTCACCTTTATTTTTGTCCGATCTACTTTGTACTCTCTTCTTCATTCAAAGAGATTTCGTTTTTAGTGAAGTTGAAAAAATGAAATTTCGGTGCTTTTTTTTTTTCATACGGTGGGTATATTATTTTTAGTGTTACTGGTACTTTATTTGTATCTATATGCAATGCTGCAACGAGGCTTGAATTAAGGCTTGGGTTTTGAATCGCCAAATTTTTTGAGTCACCCTATAACGTCTTTGTCGTGGGTATCTGCCAATTTGAAATAGTACACGCGAATTTCATCGCTGAAGGTTTTATTGGGATTTCTGGTATTGCGCAATCATTCCTGCTTTAATTAACGTTTCATGCATACACGATATCCAGCATAGGTTATTGTATTATAAATGAGTATATAGGTATATGCTACACGGTATCAATTCAGGATGTGGATTTTTGCGGGAACTTTGAAATTCTCCAAACACCCAACAATTCCCAGTAGCCTTATTAGATTACGATAACAGCATCGGGTGTTTATTTCCGTATACGTAAACGGACAATGAATTTTGTCGATGCGTTGGATTTTTTTTTTCGAAGAGACTCGCACAAAAATACTTGGATTTAAAAAAATCGTGAAATTTATGTGGGTACGGTAAACATTTTTTAAGCGTCTTATGGCGAAAAGCCATATGCATGATACGTGTACTGTAATCTGTATAAAATTGTGTACGTCGGTAAGTAATTACGTATGTACAAGCTTAATCTACAAATAAGCCAGATGTGGGTATGAATGTGTTTCGGTAAGAAAAAAAAAAATGAAAAAAAAAAGTCCCAGTCAACAAGACCGTGATCAATGGGGATATTTGCAAAATAAATGACACAGTCGATGCGCGAAACTTCTTGCGATGTAAGGACTTCGTGGAATCCAGGTGCGATTGAAAGAGACTTCAAAAGATTCGTACGAGACAGTTGGGAATAATGAAGATTAAATTCGAAATTGAAAAAGTTAAAAATCTTAATTACGCAAAAAGGAACACGAAATTAGCTGTATTCGGCATTTTTTGTTTAATATCAAAATATTACAATTTCTCGTGTATATGTATAGGCGACTGCCCTTACCTACCCTTCTTACCATATTGACATTTCACTCGAAATAGATATTTCTCTTATTACTCAATTTTTTTTCTTTTATCCATCAAACCCTTATATACCCAGTCGATAACGCTTATCAAACTTCTGCGTAACTCCGAAGGATCGGAGTTTGGTAAAATGAAAAGGGATAAATAAAAAAATATATATATATATAAAAAGTCAAGAAAAGATAGTCTAAGAAATAAGTCTGAGCGTTCCTAAAGTATATAAATTCGGACTGCACCCTTCCCACGTGTTCGTTAGAGTCCAAAAGTTGCCACGCGTCAAGTAGAGCGTTGTATAGGGGATGGTTGGATTTAGGGTGGATTTCTGAATAACCTTCGTTATTCGAAATTTCATGAAGACGTCCCCCCAGCATCTCGATTGAGTTACAGAAGAAAGAAAAAAGTCCTCGCAGAATATAAAGTCGTAACGTATTTTTCATCTTTTCGTAAAGCCTGTCGATTGACTCGATTTCCTGATTCCACGCCAATGCGCGAATACAAGCATATACTATCTTTATTCTAAGTTATATATATCCCGTAGGGTAGGTACCTACCTTACCTACGGGATAACGAGAAAGTAGATACTATTGAGAGCAGGAGACCCTGAGATCACGAAGGTGTCTAGTATATCGTGTACCACGACCGTGGCTGGACCAACTCCCCAGCATCTTACTTCTCTTTTCTCGTCTGGCAAGTTTTTCTACCGGTGAACGCGATTCATTGTACTCGAGACGCGAACCTGTTGGCGCCACGCTCTCTTCCACGAGACGCATTGTCGTCACCACGAGGACAGTCACTACGTTACAGAAGAGACAAGGCATCTTCTTAAATCAGTAGAACTCCATTGGATACCTTATCTCGAAAAGATCAATAATCCGAATACCGTATATCAATATAGCAATAGCCAAAAAAAAAATTACGTTATATAAATTAAATCCAAAAAAAAAATCTTGATTCAATAAAAAAAAAATTTATATACAAAATCAATTAAACGCATAAATGTTTTTAAATACTTGGAAATTAAATCGGGGTAAATATTTTCAAAATTTTTCTACGCTCTTATCAGACGTCTTTGGCACTGTCAAATTTTTGATGAAACACAAGATGACCATTTCACTCGTACACGTTGCCAGTCGGCAGCTAATTGATGCTTAGAGGTTGGTAGCCTTGAGTCGAGTGTGGACCACGACTGGCTCCAGCGGCAACCAATTCTGCTTATCTCTGTCCTTATTCATCCTCAGCCTCCTTTGGATATATTTTCCTCCTTTTACTCTCTGCTCTCCTCTCGCCTGTCTGTCTCTCTCTACCCAGTGTTCATGAAACACGGTACTCCCGTACTTGGACCTACCTACGACCGACCTACGTACTCGCTTAAAGTTCCGTGTTCCGTAGTCAGTAATGCCTCGAGAACTTGAAGTTAGTAAAGCAAGATTAAAGAGAGAGGAGTCCATAGCCTATAGGTATGAATCTAAAGAACGAAAAAAAACCCATAAGCACGTGAGCCAGAGTAATTGATGTTGATAAAAATTTCATTAATACGAGTAAAGAAAACATGTGCTAAAAATTTAATCCTCTTATTCTCAATTCCGTTCCAGATATTTTTTTCTTTAATTAAACCATGACGTAATAATACGATATGGTACGCGACACTGTACAGTACGTTATAAAATTTTTATTTATCGATATCCTCTAATCTGAATGCAATGTTAAACAAATAAACTCTTCCGCTCGTGCTTCTATATATATATCTATATCTTCAGTGTGGATTCAGTCAAGAGCACTTATCGATTTATCGGTTAAAAAAAATACTCTACTATCTTATCATGACTAATAGGTCGATGACGGATTGGGCTCCGTAGCATCAAGTTCCTGTCTTTTTTTTTTTCAAGACAGGAGTACCAACCGATAGGAAGAAAAATAATTCCAGTGTCAATTTCTTGCATCGTGTTTTTTGGATCTAGTAATTTTTTTTATTTTTTTAATCTAATCGGTTAATTAACTATGATATACAAATCTGCTCTTTGGTACAAGATTCCTTCGGGGTATATATATATATGTATATATAGGCTTTGAAAATTTTCAGCAACGTTGCTGATTCTTAATTCAAAATTTTTTATTTATTTATAATTTCTTTGTACAAGCGACTATAGTCTTTTTTTTTTTCTAATGGGATTTCATGTATTCCTGTATCTGTTGCTGGTACGTCCACGTGTCATCAGGTTGCTACATTGCTCTTAATTAACGTAACGTCGTCAGGGACACCACAACAGCAACAGAAACTTCGCGACGGTTAGAGACCCCTTGCATATCATCTCTCTCCTAAGTTCTCAGCGACACGTCAGTCCATTAGTAAATCTCGTCATTTACATACATAGGCCATTGCTGTGACTTAAGGTTACACAGTGTAGAGCAGCAATAATTCCAACGTGTATGAATAACGTTTCAGCAGTATGAAAATCATGGATTAATCATAGAGCAAGTTGAGCAGTAAATCGAGCCTCAAGAAACGTTTCTATTTAACGGACACCCGTGTTAAAATCACTAAATTTACACGAATCATAAATTTTCGGTAAAATCACAACTACAGTCGCTCCACGCGCTAGAGACAAAAATTACGTAAATTGTAAAAAATAATTTTAAATTTTCTAAAAATTTATTACATCCATCAGGTGCGTTGCTGATACTACAAATTTGTCTGGAGTTCATTTTCATGTGACGACTTCGAGTGCCACTTGAGCGGGTCTCTTATTCGACTGGCAGAAGTGTTTATATATTCTATATACGTTAACGGTACCAGCAACAGATCTCAAGACGGTCCAGCAGCATCCAGCAGTGATTTGATAGTCTGTCATGACACTTTGTTCCATCTTATTTCCGACTGCGTTCATCGTCGAGTTTCTAGAAGCCCGAGAGTCGTGTTTGACAAATTTGAAATTTCTTTTTTTCTTCTCAAACACGTACGTTTAGCGAGTATAAAAAAAAAGAGTCACGTGACGCCATTGGCGTAGCCTCAAAGTTATAGCCGGTACACGACAGTTATGCGGAATCCGTGCGTAACGTCAGACGTCTCACCTAGCGTCGTTTCGTATGCCGTCGCGTTCCATAGTTATGAGTCTAAATGATCTCATATCGATGACGCATCGTTGTGAATAAAAAAAAAAAAGAAAAAAAGGAGAGTAACTCGTTTTTCTTGTCGAGAGATAAAGATAAAAATTTTAAGAAAAAAAAAAAAAAAAATGCAAGAGGGGTCTCAGCTGATTTTGGTAGGACTGCTGGTGGATAATGCCTGACTGTGGAATTGGGTTAATAAAGGTACAGGTTTATGTACTGTGAGAAAAAGGGAGGAAAATCCACGATTACGATAAGGCTGGCAGAATCGTAACCGAGGACAGATTACATTTTGACGCGGCATGCAACTGTGAGAATTGTAGGGGCTTTCAGAAGTATACTTGGACGCCACAACGATTTTACGAGTTTCTTTGTTCGACGAGGAAGTAACACCTTGATAATAGAGTCTTTTAAGTGCTACGTACTTGAACGTCACGATAGAGGAGCAAAAGAAGGTATTTCAGTGCATTGCAGGAGGTATGTATACGTATATGGGTATATTGTATATATGACGATGATAATACAAGATAGAAAATTGAGGTTATAAACACACCGTCCTGACTTAATGATTATACATTAAACAGCAGCTATCGAAATATGATTTTCCGACTGTTATCGTTTCTCGAATTTATCCGGCGCAAACTAATTACGTGAATTACGGGAATTTTGATGCCGAGTGTTTACACAGTTATTTCGGACGAATAAATTACGCGTGAGCGAATGGTTAATTAATTTTACAATTATCAAATTTGAATAAGGGACCACGATGTTCGATCGGTATCGATATTAATAATTAATATGAGGTTTTATAAGAGTTTTTGGATTCTCTTAAAAAATACCGTACAGCTAGTATACAAAGAACCGAGGAAGAAGATAAGCTTGTTTTCTATTACCGATGCTCTTATCTGAGATCTCCATGCCGATCCTCGTGAAATCGATCGAGCTTTGTAATCGATACGTATTCAAGACAGCTCGCAGGACTTGCTGGATTTTCCGTGACCGATTGTAAGAAATATTGAAAAATAAAAAATACATAATAGGCACGTAGGCAATTAAAAAATGTATCTGTAGTGTTCTTATTTTCATGGGATGTACGTATTTATATATTTAGTGCGTCGTTAGAATTAGTATGAAAAATTAATATTTAATTTTTAATCCAATTTTTCTGAGTTACTCCAATACGCTGCTGTACGGTGCATCGTATGTTTCTATAGAAGCCATGACTGTGCATAACACTGATAGGGAACTCAGGCTGCAAAAGGGATTGGGTTGGCTAGCCTGTAAGAGCGTGGCTGATGGAAGGGGAAGTCTAGGCTCGCCTTTCTCGGCATCAGCGCGACGCTTTAGTTTCGGCTTGCCGCTCCGCCGTGACGGGTATACGCGTCGCGCGCACATGAACTCGGTTTAAACGTTTTCAAGTAGTGTCTTGGATAAGATTCCCGTGTTTGTGACTATTGTATCGTTTCGTATAGTGCGTGATCGCTGGATTTATTAGTGGGTCGTGTTTATTTGAAGAAAAAAAGTGTTTCCGATAACAGTGAAATGCATGAAGCGTAATCTTTATCAAATATTCGACGGTTGGAGGATATTACCATTGGATTACTTGAACCTCGTGTCACATGGAGAATTTGCCGTGAGGTGAGTAAATAAAAGTTTTTACTTCTAACGATTAATCGCTTTGTCGGTAACAATTTGTCATTCGTGTACCAGGATAGGGTTTTCGAAGCGCGTAACAAAATGGTAAACCGTTAATAATGGTAAAGCGTTGCCTGTTTGTATCGATGATTCTTTTTCGCCGTAACCTTACGCTCCTCCATGTTGTTTTTTTTTTCGCGTCGTCTTCCTCACTACTTCTAAGTGTATTTACCGACGGAATATTTTGGTCCGTACCGTTCTGTCATCCGTCCTGCACATAAGGTGCCGCGGTGTAACCTGTTTAAATGTTTTCCTTGTTCGTAAACGGTATTTTCGGATTCCTAAGAAACGAGAGAACGAAAAGAAATGCGATGGCTGGTACGGCATCGGTGCGTTTCATGGGCTGCTATGTTTGTTTTAAGAGACACCACCAGCGGTGGATCTGTTTTCCTTCGAGGGTTCCTCTGTAACACGTGAAGCTACGATCTGCCTGTGAATAACTCTTTACCTCGGACATTTTCGTACAAGCAGACATTTATTAGTTCCTGTCTTGGAAACAATTGCAGTTCGACTCGTTGGCAAATATTTACGTAAAATTGTCATTCGTTTGCCTCGTTACGTTCTTTAATACGTTTCTCGCGTTGTCGTTCCAATTCCTCGATCCCTCGTTCAACTTCATTCCTTTCCGACGTCCGTTCCTCGTTCGCGTGAATCTGCCGACTTGTTTACCCAATAAAAAATATCCATTCGGCTTGCTCCGTCGATTTTTGGCAGATATCGAAAAATCTTACTAGCGTTTTCACATATTTCAGCGAATCGTGAAATTATTGACGATACGAATTTGTTTTTCGAAAATTTATATCGCGTCGCGCAAAGCCAGTTGCACGCTCGGAAATTAATAGGATTTATTTCACGCGCTTTGACGTGCACCGCGTGTAACGCATTAATGAATATTCCAAAATAATATGAAAATGGTATAAAGCGACGAGTACCGAGTACCAGCAACGTCTACCTGACAACGTAGCCTCCAGCAACTATTTCGATTATTCAGCAACGATAGTTAGTACCGCAAAACGTAGTAGTTACACGGTTGTTTCTCTTACCCTGTAACCCGATATAAATTTCCACCTCAGTCTATTACGACGGAGCGAGTATCGCGTTCTCGGGTGGAAACCAGTTTTTGACGTTTTTTTTTTCTTCCTCGCCGTTCTTATGCTTTTTTCTGAACTTGCTTTCGTTGTCCTATGCCTATATACAGCTCTCCTTGCATCTCGCTAGGCATTGACGACAAAGAAAGAAATAATAAAAATTGACCTGGAATTCGACACAGGCTAGACTCGGTCCTTGGGCGAAACCATAATACCTGCTTTTGTACGAATACCACACGACTACACCGTGTCAGTATTATTTGTGAAAAATTAAAAAAAAAAAAGCACTCCCGAAATATCCCTAAAAATGTCAAATCTGTATACAAAGCACCAAAACGATCCACCTCGCACATACCCGAAGTATTTTTTTGGACCCAGAAAACTAAAAACTCGATCCCCAGATCATTCGAATTGGCAAATTCAAAAAGCGTCCCGAAGCGAAGAACCGTACAAAATCTAAAGTAGAACCCGAGCCCGTATCCCATAATAAAAGTAGACACGAGTAACGCCGGATATAGAACGCAGCATCCGCATCTGCATCCACGTCGAAAATTTTGTCTCTTACTCTCTCACACAGTCCTAGGAGACGCACGAGAGAAAAAGACAAAAAAAAACAGCCAAGAACTCGCACTCGGAAAACTTATGGGCAAACTGGAGCGAAAGATGGCGCCGAGAGTTCAGGCAAGAGCAGCCCGTGAATCCTTGAGATTCGCATAGCAGCTTACGCTATCATTTTGAAAAATGACCTATGAGCTTCCAACGTAAAAATTTAAAAATTTTTCCACCCATTATATCGAATCCAAAATCCAAATTAGTCCTTTGTTAATCGAGGTCCTGAACCGGTGACAGGTGGTCGCTCCTAGATTGAAAATTTCGAGAACCGGCTTAGAAAAGCTCTCCCTGTACCCTGTACCTACGGTACGTCTATACATGCCTACACACATCATACAGATATAATGCGCTTTCATCTGAGATGACCGAACGCGGGGACCGTGTTTATCTCGATAGGCTACTAGCACCTACCGAACCGGTTGCTGGAAGTAAATTAACGATGCCGCGGGCGCCATTGTCTCAGTGGCAGGTTCGAATTTCAGTCTGGCCAAGGAAAGTGGCTGAACCAGGCGGTAGACTTTTGGTTCCTTTACACTCTTTTTTTTTTTTTTCTGTTTATCCTCCTTTCTCCTCGTTCCTCCCTAACCATTCATTGCCATGGCCTTCGCTCCGTTCAGCTGTCACTGTCTCTCTCACTCGGTCCTCCCTCCACCGCGCCTCCCTCTCTCTCGCTCTCCTGTCTCTTACTCCGTACGTAACGCTCGTCACCCGTAAAGGCGAGTGGCACTGTAAATATAGTACAGAAAGGTCGACGCGACTATAAAGCCAAGGAAAGGGTCTCTTTCTCTAGCTCCTGGAACAGCTGCCACCTTCTTACCCTTAAGGGTCGATCCTTCCCTTGACCTGCTGGACTCCGCTTCTATCTCTCCCCTGATTCCCCTCGATTCGACGTTTCCCCTCGACCCCTCCCACCAGGCGGCCCTGCGGTTAGCATCGACAGTCCGATCGAGACTGTTATCCATTAAGGGGACTAATTAACTTTTATCGAGTAGACGTGTAACCCCCTCCTTCCTCCCCCCCCCCCCTTTCCCCC
>NW_014332891.1:132439-136010 GCF_000341935.2 Cephus cinctus
TCCTTCCTCCCCCCCCCCCCTTTCACCCTATTTTCTCGTTCTGCTCAAATTAACGATACACAGCCTCCCAAGGATGACTCGGTTACCCGGAAATCTAATGGCCCTATATCGGAGCAGTTTGAGTGGTGGGGGAAAAAAAATTTTTTTTTACCCCCCCCTTGGGATATTTATTTTTGTACCTCATCCCCTTTAATTTAATACGAACGAAGGTCTCCTTGATCTACGTCCCCACGTCACTTCCGTCTGGGGAGTCCTCGTGACGCGTCCCGTGGGATTCCGGAACACAGGTACCGTTGACCGTAAAAATTTCACGATACCCCGAACGAGCCTGGAATAACGAGGAAGCCCGCAGAGTTCTAGGATTTTTGTTGCCAAAGAGCCAAAAGATATTCGAAATTTTTATGGATTACGTTTCTCTCCTCGATATTCCCGCGAGACGCGTCACGATGCCCCATGAAGTATACATTCTGCAGGGGAGTGCGTTGTTATAAAAAAATATGTATCTGTATACACATAGCTTGTACGGTACGTATAGGTACTTGGCTCGTGTTCGTAAAAAGAGCGTATTTTGCCCCCGCGTCAGAGAGTGACGTGGACATTTTATACTCCGGGTGAAATTCGACGTTACCATTTTGTCTGCCGTATATCTCCATGCTGTACGCTGGCTATACGTAGGGGTCAGGTAGGTTAGGTACGGCTGTTGGGGGGTGGATAGTGGGTCTCGTAAACGTCCTCGAAATGTCACGCACTCCACGTTTTACCCACGTTACTCCTGGCCGTACAGATATAGCACGGGTCCAGGACCAATCGGAGTCAATTTGTTTTCACCGGACGAGCGCAGCAGCCCTGGAGGCGGTTTGGGGTACGGGCGCGTCACGTGGGGGGGGATTAAAAGAAAATAAGCATGACCTGGGCCAAACGCTTAGGCGTGACCTGGGTCGAGCTAGCGTTTTACTCGGTACGGAGGCCCGGTGGGGTTTATGGGTCCTTCGTACGTCCCGGGGAAGACGTCGAGGGGGAACGTGGAATCGGGAGGAGGAAGGAATACGTCGTGGATGCTGGACAATACCTGCGCAATCTCCTGGGTCACGTGACCAGCCCCCGTCGGCCTTTAGTCACGTTTGATAATTGCGAACGGGATATCGAGCCTCGAGCACCGGGAAACCGCGAATCGTCTTCAGCTTGACTTTCTTTTTCTTCGTTTTACTCTGCGTATAAGTCTGTCCTTTTTTATCTCTTTTTCTATCGTATCCGTATCCCACTTTTATCGGTACCCACGAGAGACCATCTTTTTGTCATCCGGATGACGTTTGGGAAAATTTATTAAAGAGCATTTTGGGATTTGGACACGAATTTATTTTCAGTTATATATTTTATGTATATACGTGTATATATGCATGGATAAACAACGCATGGGCGTTCACCGCTGTGTATGGCTTTCATTTAATTTTTCTTTTCCTTGTCTCTCTTTATTACTCGGACAACCGAAGATACTCGTAAAGCTGTAGTCGAGTTTGTAAGGAGCTTCGGAACGCGACTGTACACCCTTATCCTTAGTGATTGTAGGACTAATTCCTTTTTTTTTTTTTAACACGCAGCCCGCCACCTGCGACCTTTTGTGACGCGCCGAGGGTTCCCGGGGTACGTTGGCTTGAGAATTTTCGTGTTAGCCTACCTGCCAGCATAGAGTCTCACGTAGATAGACGAGGCCATTGTTCCATTGAGAGCGTCAGCGCTCTCTGTCGCGTTGACGCGGGATCGTTTCTCCTGGAGGGGATCCTTTTTTTCGTTTCTTTTTTTTCCTTTCTTTCCCCGCCAGGACCCAGGCTTGAAACGGGTACGAGTTCAGATAGCTATCTGGAATTAGAAAACGTCGGTGGGCTTTAAACATCCCATCCGTGAGTTCGTGTCCTGTGAGCTTGACTCCCCTCTATATATATATACCTTATTTCTGGGCGCCATACGTCACTCGTAAATCTCCTTAATATGTAAAGTACTGTTAGGGGTCGTATATCGGCTCGAGAAGTAACGGCTGCTGGTTGTGTGTTAACGGGTCGTGTGTGGCGAAAAAAAAGAAACAAAAAAAAAAACGTCTACCGTTATTATTGTTTCCATGTGATTTTCTTCGAGCGATCTGACAAGGATGCTTTCACTTGGTCACGTGCTCCTGTCATCTTGCTCTCGTGGTTTTACGTGCTTTTACACGTGTTCTTATCCTTGGCTTCGGTTCGTACGAGACGTACGCACTTCGCCTTGCGTCCTTTCCTTGCCTTTGTAAACCCAGGCTGTCCCACGTGCGCGCGGGTCTTCCGACTCGACTGTTGGTAGGTTGAGGTTGGTAGGCATGAAGTCAGCAGAGCGTACGGACTGTAGATTTAATAGACGTGCTACAGGCCCAGAACCTGGTAGGCAGCCATAACCTTCGCTATATACACGTCCTGGTGCCCGTAACAGGTATGAACTTCTCGAGGCATATACCGGGTGGGTAGTTGAAATGGAAAAGGATCGCTTGTCATGCTCTGTGCTCCGGGTACCTTTTGCTACCTGAAAATTGTTCGGTTCCCAGGGTGGGTCGAACGATACCGATTTGCGCGTTTGAAAATTTTTTATCGCGATGTATTACCTTTTTTGGTACTCGGAGCTGTCATTTTCTTTTTTTTTGCTTTCTGGCTGTTTACGTAATTTCCCAGCGGTAAGGTCGGTACTGGCACCCTGTAACTTCTACAAGGTTGCCGATCCACCCGTTGACCGAGGCTGCAGCTCGGCGATCGGTCCATCCTACGCGAACGTGTTTCCTCGGCTTTTGCTCTGAACGGGGAATTCGCGTCTTGCTTCGGTCTCCAGCATCGGCGCTGTGCACGAGACTCCGACTGATACAAGTGAAAATACGGTTGAGTCCCCCGCGTATGTTTAATCTGCCAGTGACTTTTTTTTTCTCTCTATTGTCTCGTACGTCGAGTTTGCCTTATCTCTATGGTGTTTGCTTCTTTCTTTTCGCTGCTTTCTTTACTCTTTACTCGATCCTCCCCTTGCGTCGCCCATTCATCCCGCAGCGCTGCGAAACGCCAACGCGCGCCCGAGCCGCAACAAACAGTTAACTTTGCCTGTTTTGACAGCCAATTTCCTGGACCTCGGGCCCCCGGGGCTCCCTTACTTGCGTCGCACCTGAGACTCGGGGCGCGCGTCTACCTCGCGTCTCACCAGATTGTGCCGAACGCTCAACACGGCTAGTTGCGTCCAACCGACTGACCTTTTTTTCAGGCTTTGCCGATCGGATCGGTTAGTCGTTGCCGTTTGCGCTCACGCTGGTAGGGATATGCATAGGGGGAATAATGTGCGCGCACCTGCCGCCCGTACTGGTAGTCTGGTCGGTACGCCTTTCGTGAGGGGATTTTTTTTTTTTTTTTTTTTCTTTCAAGCTCCACCTTTCCTCTAGGGAATATTCAGTCGTACTCTTTCCATGAACTCTCGCTTTTGGATTTCACCGGATCGTTCAATGAGAACCCGTGGGTTGGATCATTGTTGCGTGTCTCATTCGTATCCATCATTTCTGGGGACTTTGGGGAGGGGG
>NW_014332891.1:136098-141362 GCF_000341935.2 Cephus cinctus
GGGGGGTTTGGGGGGGGGGGGGGGGTGCCCGGGTGATATACTTTGCCAGTGGCACTATGGAAACTTCCTAAGGGCGGAAATCGCGGTCGATCTCGAGAATGAAGAATGGCGTCCGGTAACCAGGCGGGTTCCTCGCCACTAGGACCTGTGGGAGGTTGGACGGTCGGCGATGCTGGTGGCGGCGGGGGTGGATTCTGCGGTAAGTTTAGGAGAGACGGAAGCGGGAGAAAGAAATCTGTAGGGAATCGTAGGTGTCAGATTGGCACCGGTTCTCGGGAAATATCAAAGGGACGAATATTCGTGTTTTTTTTTTATTTTTATTTTTTTTCTCTCTTTCATCTTTCATCCTTTGCACTTCTCTTCGCGCGCGGCACTCGTCGTGGCTCTCTCTCTCTCTCTCTCTTTTTATTTTATTTCTTGTTCCAAATTCTTTCGCGGCATCCACGCTTCAAAGAGGCGCCAGGATTTTTCTCCGGTGACTCGTATGGCGCTTTTCTCCCTCCTGTACGACATTTTCATCTTACTTCCATCTCTGGCTTCGGGGAAAGATCCTCTAAATATAGAGCAGCCATTGGCTCCGGGATGAAGTCAAAGGTGGCCGATCGTTTTGGTTTCGCGCCAAGGGAGGAATGCCGGGCCTCCCTTTGCTTTGTGTCTCTTGGATTTCATCGCAGTGCTGCCACCTGGACGTCCAGGAGCATCTTTGATCTTGGTTTTTAATGTTGGCGACAACTTTTCATTATATTTTGACTCTACGAAGATTTTTTATTTGACTTTTATCGATAATTCGATCGAACTTAATTGTCATGGTCTTGCGTTGACTTTATATGTAGGTATACAGTTACTACTTCATTGGATTCTCTCATTTTTATTTTTTTTTATTTTTTTTTATTTATTTGGAAAATTTAGTCCCTTCGAAAATCTTTCCTCGTCCTTTCACTCAAGCCACTCGGTCCCTGTTTGTTGTATAAACCATTAGAGTGCTGTCCAAATATTTCGGTATCCTTATACGTGTCTACGAGGGCGTCTATAGAGAAATCTATGAAAACACTATAAGGAACCTCTTTAACGAGTTTCCTACATTCTCTTTTTTCTTTTTTTTTTTTTCACAGGGATATTGGAAATGTATGTGTATATACTATATATGGTATGGTATAGCTATGGGTATCCTTCTTGCTCAAGGATTGCTCGAGAGTCACGGATAAATCCCGAGGGGTCATTATATACCCCATTTGAGACTTATCCGGTGCCCCGTTATGGGCGGTTACCGTCTACGGCCCTGAAAGGATTAATAACGTGGAAATTATGTGGATCTGAAATTCACCGTACAGACTCGCCGATTGGTCCGTTCATAAGAATGGCCTCGAATCCTTAGGTACCTCCTCGTAATCCAATTTCCACAATTATTTCTCTCTCCCTCTCTCTCACCCTCTCCCCCCTCTCCTCCCTTTATCCCATTGATGGGAAAGAAGGGTTCGGATGCAATTAAATCATAAAAATAATACTCGGCCTCGAATTTCCCTATTTCATGCCGAAGCTCGCCCGCCTCCATTTCAACGACCAGGCAGAAAGGTCAAGGGTCGCGAATCGTCAAAAAGCTCATGAGAAACATGTTAAGCCGAGAAATTCTCAGGTAATTTCTCGTGTCGCCGTAAACCGTTACTGCTCTCCATTCATTGGCTCTATCGCGCCAACTTCACTACCAGTTGGCACAGTTTCAATCTGAAAATTCTTTTTTTTTTTTCTTTTTTTTTCCCTTAGTTACCACTGCACCCTATCCCCTACACCATGTATCGTATCTTATAACGCGTCCCGGGATTATCCCGCAGGAGAGCCAACTTAGGCGACTCCACCGATTCTCCTACTGCGGGAATAATTGCTCTCGTCCTCTCGTTGGCGCTCGGAATCGTTGCTTTAAATTAGAGTCACTAATACCGAGTATCCCCATAGCAGTCGGCTCTGGCTACTTTCCCACTAGCTAAGGAGGACAGAACTACGGTCGCGTTACGTTAGTCTCGAAGTAGTGGAGATTACGGGGCACAGCTGCCGTCCTGGCAATAAGCCTCTACCCAGGTCCCTCTGCGGCATTGTACCTATAGGCCAAAGCGCTAGTAATCCCTCGAGCCTTGTTTTTATTCTCTGCCTCTCTTCGGGTCATACCGGTTTTCCTAGGGATTTTATTTACTTCGCACGTTGCGTCATCTCTTTCTGGTGTACCCACCCTATCCCCCCTCTCTCTCTTGTACTTACCAGTACGGTACGAATTCAGGATACTCAATCCAAAGTACTAGTTACATTTTTAACGCTGTAATCGAAGAACTTCAGTACCGGCCAATTCCGATATTGCGTTTCTAGGGAATTTTTGGTTATGAAATTTTTTTTTAATTCCATACACGTCGGAGCCGTAAAAAAATATTGTAACGGTGCTAGTTTACTTTTATACCGTCCTGTTTATTACGGTAATTTCACGTTGCGCAATTGTCACTAAGCATCTGGTAATTTTTTTTTTTTTTTCTTTACTGCACCAACTCCTCGATCCGCTAACCTGCGTTATTGGCGACCCTGGAATCTTTATGGGACTGTTGGGCAAGTACAGTGATTTTACTTTGTCAAGTTGTCGAGCCTCGATCTCACCGCACGGGACTACAGGGAGATTCATTTTTTTTTTTTTTTTAACGTTGGTCGTGCTCGTATCCCTATGAAATTCCTTTTTTTCCTCCCCCTTATTTCGTACGTTTACGCCATTTCACGTGTCTCCGCGCCACCCTCGATCATTTTTTCTTTCATTCTCTCCGCAGAGCCGCGAGATAGCACCACTATATCCAGAATGCCAACATGCGAGAAATGAAAGTCTTCCTCCTTGGCTCTCTAGCCGCGGCTCCGTACATTCCTGATCTTGGCTGGCTATACCGCGGATACATATGTTACATATGTGCACGCCGCTTTAAACTCGCGACGACTTATCAGCATTGTTCCGACTGGCCGTGCTACATTTCTTAGCCAAGGAGTCTCACGTTATTTCTGCTGTACACGTAATTCTCGAAGTCCTCGCGAATTGCACGCGTTCTATGTGGTTCTCACGTATGACTCGCGTATGCCGTATCACATACGTTTACATCCACTGGAGAATTCTGGGTAATATTTTTTTCTTACACTCATGCACCTTCGAATCATTTTGACCTTACTTTTGACATTTTGATCATCATTACCTTATCTGAGAATTTTTTTAACGGACGAAAATTTGCATCACCTTGCGGGTGCGATGCACCGGAATTGCATTGAAATAAAAATTGCACAATGGATGCAGATTGGTCACGCTAATGTATACACAGCAGGTATATATATATATATTTGTTGTTTTTCTTTATGCAACGTGCACTATACGCACGTTGCTGACCTGAGTGAAAACTTAAGAATTGCATCTCTCGAGGATGCTGCGTATGAATCTTCTCTCTTGTCCTCTTCCTATTTTTGTATATATGTATATATGTATATATATATATATATACACTCACCGTCTCTGCGTTACCACGAATCCATGCCGGCAGGACACGCGCGGTACAGATTGAATCGGATATTCGATTTGCAATGCAGGGTGCGCCCCGGTGCAT
Organism: Cephus cinctus; assembly: GCF_000341935.2. Lineage (NCBI taxonomy): Eukaryota > Metazoa > Arthropoda > Insecta > Hymenoptera > Cephidae > Cephus > Cephus cinctus. The sequence goes on from NW_014332891.1 coordinate 139,710, forward strand.
TGCTACTGCAGCTCTAACAATGCACTTCTCTCGATCCATCAAGACCCAACAGCGCAACGCGGAATTCTTTCATCTTTATCATTTTTCTTTTTTCTACCGTCGCCCCAGCATCCCTCTTCTCGATCGGCCGGCCCATCAGGACCACTATCCCGCTCGGACGTTACGGTCTCCGGCTTCCCTCACCGAATTCTCTCTTATCAAACGTATCGCGAAGCCTACTGCGTTCATCAATATCTTTCGGAACCGGTCCTCACCCTTGGTCCAGCCAGCCTCATCTCTTTCCCTCTCCATCCCACGTCCCATTAGACGGCTGGATAGTTTGTCGGTGGCCGCTAGTCTTCTTCTTACGTTTATTTTCCTTTCTACCCGGATCACTTTGTTCCTCGGTTAACCGAGCCGATTCTTGATAATTGGTTGTGGGAGAAGGAGGCTGGCTCCCTGTAAGGGATGAACTAAAGGGAACGACGTTTTTTGGTCCAGTTTCTATATATACCTATATATATATATTGAACGTTGGTTTATTATCCGTTATGAACATCCGATATCGCTGTTTGTACTGATTCATATCAAACCCTTACTTGTCGCTTGGAATGACGTATCCCGGCAGGATATCCTGTACCGGATTAGCGCCCGGATAAGAACCAGGAAATTCGTAAGGCAAAAAAACACGGGAGATTCCAACTACGATGTTTTAGGGCGTCGCGACGTCCAGCGACGCCTCTGTATCCCCCGTGACCCATTTGACTTGCAAATTATCAGGGAGGGGGAGTGGGGGGACGTCGCCCTTGAAAATCATCCCCGGGAAATAGATCGAACGTCTCTTGGGCTCGAGTGTCTCATATACAGGGTGTGACTAAAAAAATGAATATTTAAAATTATCAAGAACGTCTCCTATAGACGCTTTTTCCCTTTCTCCCTCCTGATTCGTAATCCAGCAACGTCCATCCAGATTTCGAGATGAACGCGTTTCCGTAACCCGATACGCGTGTAAAATTGAACGCGCAATCCGCACCGTGGCTGGTGCACGCGCACGTACGACGGCCGCCGTGCGATACGGGCTTTATACTGGCGTGACGGCATTGGCGCGGAATCCGCCTTTGCTGAGCGTCGCTCGGCTACGCTGCTCGCCGGCAATCTAGCGTCATTACCGGCATTACGAAGCTCGTTAGTCTCATTTATATTCACGGACCAAGGCGCACGACTAGGTCCCATCCTCAACGAGGAACTTTCGGACCTCTGGCCCTGTGGCGCTTTAACGTCGCTTCCGTGCTCGGTCGTGACGTACGTCGATTATTGAAAACTCGTCCTAAACCAGTCACGCGTCTTTCACCTGCCTGGGATTCACGCTGCTGCAGCATCCCGATGGCTTCGGCGTCCCACGGCATACCGATACCTTATCAGCAGCCTCAGTGATCCTCCATCTCCGGATCCCGGTCTGCGTCGGCAGTCGTTCGCACGCGAGGTTCCCCTAATGAAATATCGCTGGCTGTCGCAGCATGTGCACTCGCCCTTAGATCTCTCGGTCGGACCCTTGTTCGATTATGGGATCAATTAAGGTTAGATTTCGAGTGAAAGACTGATGAAACCTGGATAGGGGTCTGTGGCCGTGATAGCGCGCGTGTGTGTAGTGTTATCATCCGGGGTGGGGGTGGG
>NW_014332891.1:141514-146420 GCF_000341935.2 Cephus cinctus
TAGCCCTTTTCATCCCCTACCTCATTCCTCTTGGCATTTCCGCCTAGCAAATTCTCTCCCTGATAAGGAACCAGGTCCAGGGTATCTATAGGTATACGCTGTTTGTTAGAAGTTTGGTTAATGAGCGGGTGACGAGGTAGATTAAAGCGAGCCCTTCGCGTGCTTTGGGCAATTTGCCACGTGTGCGCTCCCTTTATACGGGGGAGGGGGACTGGAGGGGGACTGGAGGGGGACTGGAGGGGGACTGGAGGGGGACTGGAGGGGGACTGGAGGGGGACTGGAGGGGGACTGGAGGGGGACTGGAGGGGGACTGGAGGGGGACTGGAGGGGGACTGGAGGGGGACTGGAGGGGGACTGGAGGGGGACTGGAGGGGGACTGGAGGGGGACTGGAGGGGGACTGGAGGGGGACTGGAGGGGGACTGGAGGGGGACTGGAGGGGGACTGGAGGGGGACTGGAGGGGGACTGGAGGGGGACTGGAGGGGGACTGGAGGGGGACTGGAGGGGGACCGTTATACGAGTGGGACTTATGCCTGGCTAATACGGTAGCGGTATTTAAGGTTACGGTCTGGTCCTTGGGTGTAATAATGATAATTTACGTAGCAAGTAGCCCGGCGATTGCCGACGGATAAGACGTGGATATAACGGACGTTTCTATTTGCCTTTTGAAAAGTTTCTTCTTTATCGTGGCTCCCTAGGATTTCTTACGCTGCGACTTTATTGCTTCCCTTTGTTCACCACGGTCCGGGTCCATTCGACTTCTTCTCGCTGCCTGACACGGGATGCTGTGGCCGTTTGGATATTTTAGTTTTACTTGAAAGTAATCAACTTTTCGTCAGCCACTTTCCACCGCTGACACTTTTACATTAGACTTGTATCTTTTTTTTTCTTTTTTCTTTGTCTTTCTTGGACGTCCTTATTGTTTCGTCACGTTGCCAAGAGCTACGGTGTATCCCATTTCTGGCCTGGCGACGCCGACGAGCGACTGGAAGTGGAATACGAAGGGGACTAAAGGGGCGAGGGTGAAGCGGTGCAGGGGTTGATATTTTTTTTGGAAAATCAATAAAATTGCATCCCCCCCCCCTGTAATAGAAAAATTGAAAATTTCCAAAGTCTCAGGTGCCTCTCGAGCGTCCACGCGAAGGGTGTATCGTAGTGGGTGCTGTTCACCCTTTGAAATCGCGCTGGAGGGACCAACCGTAGAAGGTCGCGTGTTCGCAATCTCTCCGAGTGGAATTGACCGCGCCCGTTGTAAACCGCCTTAACCGTCCTCCTACGTGTACCCGCGGACCTCTCGACAAGGCTTTGGAGACAGGAGTTAACGTTTACGACCCTCTTCCTTGTTTTTTTTTTTTTTTTTTTCAACAAAGCATCACCCTCCCACCGGCACCACGAGGGTCGGGGATGTTTCGAGGGTCTGACAACAGTGGATAATTTATTAAGCCGGACTTGTCGCTGGCGAAACGCCTTGGGTGCGGTGTTGTCGGACCTGGCAATGACGCAGGGCAGCGCAAACGGACGCATCATCCTCGAGACACATTTCGCGCAGCAGTGTACCTTGACACGTGGCATTGCCCATTTAGTGCAACGTAACGCAGTGCAACGTAATGGGACCCATGGCTCTCGAATTACCCAGCTGGTTATTGTCATTATCAAGAAACACTCCGAGCAGTCGGTCCGCAGATCGCGAGGCGGTGCACTGCCGTGAGGATGCAGCGTAACGCAGTGCAGGCTGGCACGCTCCTCGAAATACCAAGGTTGCTTATCGTTGTCGGGAGACGCTTGGCGCATTTATATTCGGATGCCTATTGGGATCCGATGCGTCGCGTGCAGTGCAGTGCACTGTAAAGCCAAATGCGGGCATTGAATTTACACGATAGTCGCGTCACTCGTTGCCTACACGCGAGGGACGGAATTGCTATTGGCACAGCGCGGAGCAACGACACGGCTGACGAACGAGGCTCTTCGGTACGGCGGCTCCACGGTTTCCTCTTCGTATACCTCGCAGAAGTTCAAATACGATTTCCTACCTTCCTCCCGTGTTTTCACATTTCTATACTCCCTTTCCTCTCCCCTCTTTTACCTCCGTTCGCCTTCGTTCCTTCGCATAACAAAAGCGCGTTTTGCTCATTGAGCCGCTCGTGCCGTCGGGGCTACGGAGTCGCGACGTCCCGACGCCTCGACGTCGCGTCGCTTCAGTCTGTTTCCAAAGTATGACGGATGTCCCCTTCGCCGGCAGTGCATGCCTAATTCACAGGCGCACGGGGCCCGCGAGTCGCCCTTAGGATACGGCCCTGGCTTTCCTACGTACCAGCTGGGTCGAACGGACTTTTGGCTCACTTTCCCATGACGTAATAATTATTTAACCTGCAATTTAAACGCGGCCGATCGATCGGACATAAAGATATAGGCATTTGCGCTGCCAATTTATCTTACCTCGGTAGGCCTGTTTTTGTTTTCGGACTACGTGGACAATTTTAAATCTTCAAGCGACGGAAATTACACGTGACCCAGGTGCAATTTTTATTGGCAGACGAACGACAGAGTTTCCCCGTTTCTTCCGTCAGGCCTATACCTTCTTCGTGATATCACTTTGGTATCGAATTCGACTCTACGGGTGACTTCCCGGTCGCCTGGCCACTTCCGATCAGCCTCCGCTGGTAAAACTTTGGGCTCCGATCGACGTTTAACGTCAGTTTGAATTTTTCTAACAGTCATCCGCTATCTTTATCATCCTCGTACTGTCTTTGAGTCTCTTTGCGTCGGGTCTTCGTCCCATTTCACACCACCCCCTCCCGTGCCCTTTACCCCCTTATCCTCACTCTCTTCCCAGTCGTTCTGTATCGCGCGCGAAAAGTCCGCGAATTCAAGTCACAGTCACCAAGCATTTAGTCCGTATCCCAAAGTTCGCGCAGTGCATTAAGAATCGAGTGACAAAAGACGGACTGGACCGGAACCAAGTAAAATTGCGAAGAAGACGAGGACCAGGCGCAAATCATCCCAGAGGGCGATCCCGTGGTAAATGATCTTTTCTTTCCTCCCATGTCAAAGCAATTTCTCAGAGCACTCCCAAGTCTCATTGCCCGGGATCCACGTCGTATTTCCTCGAATAAGACACGTCGCTCGTTAACGTGTCCAGCACTATATCATATCGCTGCTTAATAATACATTTAAGATTTTATATATATATATATATATATATATATGCTCCTATATCTCGAGGATATCGAATTCGAAAACGATTGGCTGCTCGCCAAATAGGTTATCCGCCCAGCCTATACCGTACGGATTAATTGATTTGGTGCGGCAAAAAATGAAATCGTGAAGTTTACCCAAAATCGTTGCGTTTCCTATAGTAAAATCCTTTCTTCTCTCTCTCCCCCTCCTGACCCCCTCTTTTTCGTCGTTCCACCCAAAGTTTCCGCGTATCCTCGAAAATTCCCTAAAACCAAAGTTACGGCTGCTCCTCCTACCTCGGGCGTCCTCGGTGGCTTAACATTAATGACTTATTGGGAATCACTTCTGTCCCTCGGAACCGACTATACCTTCCTATAGCGTATACCATCTTCACGCTAACGCGCGCAGACTCTCGCGCTCGTCTGCAAACGGAACGTCGATTAATCATCGAACCGTCTTGCTTCGTCCTTGCTTGGGCATCGGGTTACTCGCAACGGCTCATTGAGCATACGGGCGCAAGTCAAGGCGCCTTTCCACGTATCCTTATCGCGGCCTATCGCATCGCTTATCATTTATTCGGCGATTGCTGATATACGGCGCTTATCGACGAAGCTTCGTATTATTTAACCTCGAGAAGATATCCTGCCGGCTGCTCATTGCGGACTATCCTTATCGAATAGTGAAAAATTTACCTATTTACGTATAAATCGCTCCTACGCCTTTGTGTAATTGCATCGTCTTATCACGCGTATATAGTATATATATATATTTTTTTTAATCCGACCTCCTTATCAGTGCAATTCTCAGGATATCATTTTTTTTTTTCCTTAAATTTATATAGCCGACCATTAGAACTGCCCTGCTTTTTTTTTTCTTCTGCTTTGTCGCTCAACTCGCCTGGAAGTAAACACGTGTCCGTAAAGGCGCCGCTGAGATTTCATTTTAATTTCCGGTCGGTGGGAGTGACGTCACGAGGTACGCCTAGTGGGTAGAAGCTGTGCTATATATCTATATGTTTTTTTTTTACTCCTTCGGTCGAATTCACTCCTGACACTCCACTTGGCTTTAAGGCGCCGTTTCGCGTGGGTGGCCATTCAACCAGTAGATCTCAATCTGGCTTTGTTTTTTATATGGCAAGGTCGGCCCGCCATCTCTGCGCTGCTCGGTAGTGACTCGGTATTTCTATTTTTAGTCGTACTTCGCCATGAGGCATGTTACCCGTCGCTACACGTGAACTCGATGTCTGTGCAGCTCTCCTATGCTATCCTACGTGCGTTTAGAAAGGCACCGGTTAGAATTGACAGCTTTCACGCGATTGCTCTTATTTTTATCGGCCCCTTCTGTGGGGTTTGCCAGTTGAAAGAAGCAGGGAGGTGGGTGGGCATTTTTCGAAGTTCATTGAAAATTCGTACAACTACCGCCAAATTCCATGCTTTGTGACGTCAACGTAGGATGGATACAGGCGAGGCACCTGGTGACGTTGGACTGTCGAGCGGGTCGAAATGCTTGAGAAATTCGGAATTTCCTATACCCGCGGTGAGTGCGAGAGAGAGGACGTTATTGGGACTTGCGGGCGTTAGACAAGGACGGACGTAGGCGGTGAGCCATTGGGGTTTGAATCACTTGTCGCAATAATTGCCTTATACTGTGGTGTTGGATTTAACTTTGAATGGTCGTAATTCTCGGCCTGTTCGAGATATTACCCCCTCCCCCCCCCCCCCCCCCCCCCC
>NW_014332891.1:146681-148486 GCF_000341935.2 Cephus cinctus
ACCCCACCCACGTGTGAATAATTTTTACCGTACTCCATCGAGCATCGCGATTTGACGAAATTCCTCGCGAAATATTTTCGGTTTTGATATTTTTCGAAAATATCGTAAAAAAATTAAAAATTGCTGTTAATCAGTGACTAATTAACGTGACGTCTCAGGGAATCATCGTCAGACAGTGACTTTCGGCTGAAATAACCTTACGTGATATGAAAAACACTGGACCTTCGAGACGCCATAGCGTCATCGCTCCCGATCATTTCTTTTTCTTTGTCTCGTCGGTATGTGTCCTCCCAAGAGAACTTGTTTTCTCTTTAGAGCAGCGTGACGTGAGAAAGAAAGAGAGAGAGCGAGAGAGACAGAGGGATTGCCATTCAATGCCAGTACCAGCCTACACGGCTGGCATACCCGATCTTATACCGATGACTCACCGATGGGTGATCGTTTAATTGCCCATAACTCCGTCCGATGATTCCTACGAATCGTGCACGATTCATCTTTGCCTACCTCCCCTCCCCACCCTTCTTAACGGTGTCCGGAAGAAAGAGGTGAGGATAAAATAAAAAAAAAAAAAAATAAAAGATCGCCCAAGAAAACTGCTTTCTATCCCTCTGGCGAAAAACCGATCTCGCTAAGCCTCCGCCGATCTGTATCATCCCGCATGCCTATCGGCTGAATACTCGATCCTTCGGCTATCTGATATCGCGAACGCCGCTATTGGTCGGCTGTATCGCGTATCTGAATCTGTTTACTTCCTGTGTGGTTAGCACCGGCTGCGACACGGGATATCGGCCGATCTCTCTCCTGCAACTGTACCATATAGTCCCCTTACGGACTATATGTTGTTTGCGTGTATATATATATTTTTTGGTATAGTTTAATACGCTACCGATACTATATATTCCTCACTCGGGAAAAGAGGGTAGTCCGGAACTATGGGGATGATTTTTAGATATCGCCTTTCGCACGAGGTTTTCGCTATGGGCTCCGATACCATTAAGATATATATATATATATATATATATATATATATATGGCGTATATCACAATGGTAGATTACACGGAAGGTGATATCAGGACGGGGTAGTTCGAAGATAGGGATTGAACGCGAAGTAAAGGCGGCTGGACTTGGGTGGCTCGTACCTTCAGGCGGGAGGGAGTAAACGGAGCATACGCTAATCCCATACCCGTGTAAACGCGGGATTACTACGCGGGGGGTCTGGCTGCCTCCCTTACACGGAGTTTCCAACTCCCTGACAACGGAGCCACCTGCTATCCTCTACTTACCTACTTATTACCCTCAACCGCCCGACTGCCGTCGCGGTTAAAGTAGACCGACCGTAATAACCACACCCCCCCCCCGCTCCCTCCTACCTCCCTCCCTCTTCAGGCGCAAAAAGAGTGACTCCCTATCTAAGCAGACCCAGGGAGTCAGCTGAATTTCCAAAGTTACCGAGTGCCAAGCTCCTCGTCCACTCGCCCGTCTTTCTCGAGACACCCTGTATTAGCACCAACCCTTATTCAGTCCCGGGTGAAACGTTCCGACCGCCACCCCCCACTTCCGCCACCTCGCACGAAACTCCACGCGTACGATCTTCCTAATGGAAGCTTAATACCAGGCATGCAATCATGGCCTCCAGCAGGCGGGAAGCGTCCTGAGCGCTGGGCAATGGGCAATGCGCTGTAACGCGTGGAACATCCACCTAACGGGGGACGCTGTGGTTGACGAGGCCGGTTACGTATTTAAGGGATGAGTTTATTAAGTCTCGAAATCCCAGGGGGATTTTAGGGCCGCGGCGCGGCGGGGG
>NW_014332891.1:148532-148993 GCF_000341935.2 Cephus cinctus
GGGGGGGGGGGGGGGTGGCAAATTAACTTTATCGGAGTCGTCCTACCGCTTCCGGTCTCCCTTATCCTCGCTTCTTCGTCTACCCTTTGCCGACTAAACGTACCTGGTTAAGGGTTGTTTTCCAGCGCGCCTACCATTGGTCGAAGGTAACGCGTGCACGTTCGCTTTTTAAAAGTTACCGTAAGTCTCTGCCCGACCTTCGAACCCTCCCCGGAGACAATCCGGAAGGCAAAGAAAAGGCCGGCTGCCCGTCGGTATGCCTATGGACGTGTAGGTAGACGCTTCGTAACCAGCCCTTAGGTCTCGCTCGGATTGCCCACTGGCAAGGGGTGTAAATGCGAAAGGGTAGAAGGGAAGGAAGTAGGTGTGCGTATATATAGGTATACATACCGGTGGAATAATAAAGCGAAGCGGAGCGGGAACGAACCGACGGGGCCGTAGAGTGGGCGGCCATTGTTTCT
>NW_014332891.1:149096-149581 GCF_000341935.2 Cephus cinctus
CCCCCCCCCCCCCCTATCATCCCCGATCTCTGGACCACGGGCACTTTTTACTGCGTGCGAGACACAAAGGAGCAGGTGACAGGTGCGTCTCGTAAAAAGCTTGCGTTTACTTGGATAAATGTTTTACTGTGAGATCTTCATCCCCTCCCCCCCCGCCACCACCCCCCAACAGCGTGATATCTCGGGCTTTATGGGCGCGTCACGTGTGCAATTTGCTCGTTGCGTAAATACGCGTGGTTGCGCAACGACAATAGACGCTGGCAATAGGACTGTGACGTTTTCAGTTCCTCGTCCTGTTTTATCCGCGGGAAGAGTTTGCCCTGCTGGACCCTATTATGGTTGAGTTTATCTCGAGGGGTGCGTCCGTTACCGCACTGCCGGACTTTGCATTGCCGCGTTCTCGGGTTTAGCTTTTATCTGGTTACAATGATATTTAACGTTTACGCACTGTGGTTGCTGGTTTTTTTTTTTTTTTTTTTTTTTTT
>NW_014332891.1:149628-159257 GCF_000341935.2 Cephus cinctus
TTTTTTTTTTTTTTTTTTTTTTTTTTACGTCCGTTCACCGTAATACCCGGTGGCCTATCTGGAAGGTTTTGTCGAAAGGGGTTGAAGTGGGGGTTGGTCGGTGGGTTCGATGCACACGCGGTTAAAGCGAAAGGGGTTCCAAGGGTGTACTTGACGGTGAGCGCCAGTGTTCGTCTTCTCGTGCCTTAGCTGGATTTTATTCGCAGCTGCTATGACTGCTCGCGTAACAGTATTGTATATTATTCATATAACTCGGTGAGCCAAAGGGACGCACGGTCGAGGCTTGGAAACTCTGCTGGAAACTTCGGGATTCGCGTGGAAATCTCCCTTAAGGATACCACGGGGAAAGCCGTACGGTTTACTACGTGTAACGGGATTTCTAGGTGCTTATATATATATATATATATATATATATATATATATATATATATATATATATATATATATATATATATATATGTCTACGGACGATACGCTTGCCGGTTCGAGAGTACCCCGGTGCTTTCGTAAATTTGAGTTTGAACGTGAACGGGGGAGTTTTCTAATGAATTTGAATGAACGACAGCGTCCTTCGTTTACCCGTTACGTAAAGTCAGTTAACCGTAGCGAAATGTCCTGCCGATACCAGCTGTTAATTTTTTTCTATGAAACTAATGTACCCGATACACATTACTGTTCCTACATATACCTATATATACATCTCGATACCGTAAAGTACAGTTGCTTTGAAGGTTGACACACGAATGGGAATTACAAGCGAGGGGGGATGAATGACCGGAGGGGGTGGGGGGGCCACTTTGTTATGTAAATTGCATTAGGTTCCAGGGCCGAATTCTCGTAAAATAGAATTGACTCGAGATACACAGCCACTTCGTACGTCGTCCTTGGCGTCCTCGGTCCTCGGACGAGGGAGAACATTCGGAAGTCCTTTTACTCGAGGAAACTTTCGACAAACTTTGTTCCTTCCGGTTTCATCCGACTTCGGAGTGCTCTTGGCCCTCTTGGCCAAATTTCCTCCTCCCCACTCCTCGTCCACGTGCTTCGCCAGCCTCTCTCCGTATCCCGGGATGCTCGCTCGCATCCCACTCGCTCTCGGTGCGACCCGAGTGCCGCCTTTGATCTTGGCCCGGGAGATTCATCGGAGCTAAGACGACGGCGCAAACTTTGCTCGCGGGACTTCACGTAATACGGCGAAAGTGTTTGTCGACTTCGCGTCCCAAACGTCTTTTAATGCCAGAGTCGTTTTACGCGGAGGATGATTTCCTCGATGATTTTTTTAGGGAACGAAAACTTTTTTGGCGAAGATGCTGTGAGTGGGGTTTTTTTTTTTTTTTTGGGGATCAGTTGAAATTATTGCAGAGGTGCATTTTCACGTAGCGATTAATCGCGCTTACGTAGGGTCGGGCTCTGAATTCGTTTTTTTTTTTTTTTTTTATCGCGAAAGTTCCCGGTTTTATTTTTGCCCAGGGTGCGCGATGAAAAAGAGGCGAAACGTCTCCTCGTGCTGGGGAAAGTTGGTCGGTCGCCGATTTAATGCCGGCCCAGACCCACTCAGGGGTCATTAGGGTCCGCTATTCTCTGGCTTCCACGGGATAAGAAGTCACTCGTGGAAGCCCGGCTTTCGTATGGCTGCGTATGTATATACGTACTTCGTATTTATAGTCGTACGTGCAATAAGTTACCAGGCTGGAAAGTCAAATTGGCGAACGGAACCTGGTAGGTATATTAGGCTACGCCAGGAGACTCTTTGATTTCTAAGTCCGACGCCATTGTGTCTGGTGAAATATTAAATTTTAGTAGCGATAAAAAAAAACTGATCTCGCCTAGAAAGTCTTGTTTGTTTTGGAGGTTTTGATCGTAAAATGATTTTTTTTTTTTTTTTTTTTTTCTTGAAATCACCCGGTATCGAATTTATCCGAAATTCATTTTTGCCCTGTTAGGCGATCGCGTGACAAGCACGGAAGGCTGTGGGATTGTTTTTACGACGGTATAATTGCAGACCCACCGGTGCGCTGGTATAAAAAGTGCAGCAGGATGGTGCATATAAGAATGTCTGGTTGGAAGACACGCGTGCACGCATGCGTTAATATGTATGACCTCGGGAAGATGCAAATCCGCAGTCCAACCTTATGTTTATTCGTAACGCGTTAAACGAACGAGACAAGTTCGATCGGTCGATTCTTTTCTCTCGTACAGAAATGCAACCCGCTGTTTTTCCTTTTGCTCGATTTTCTCAAGAAGTGCATACGTGGAGGGATGCACTTAAAATTGTTTTTTCTTTCTCCGACCTTATCGTCTAACGACCCCGGCAGTCTCTTAGGTGATCAGTACTGTGTACTTCCTGGGTATACGACTGTACAATGATTTCATTGAACTTGGGACTATCGGTACATGCTCCAATTAAGACAGGACCGATGGCCGATTGTGTCATGGTAATTATCGGTGCAGTTCTTGGCGATCATTTACTGTATACAGATGCACCGAGTGCATTCTTTGAATGCAATTCTGGATGCACCCGATCCAATGTCAAATGACGAATGGGACTCGAAAAATAATAATCCCAAATGATAATTTTTCGAATCATCAAATTTCAAAGACTTCGTCACGATGGGACAAGGGTGGGGGGTTGAGAGAAGAAAATTAAAAAAAAAATTTTTTTTTTTTTTGGAAAACAGGTAAAATCGCGCCAGACCACAGGGTCTCGTAAAACGGTGAAACGACCGCTGGATAAATAAATTTCTTTGAAACTGTTATATCTCGGTGTTGTTCGTTCGAAATTATATAATGGCGTAACGGGACCTCGTGCCAAGAATATTACGTATTAAATTGGGCAAGTTATGTTACTGTTAGTACACCGTGTATATACCGTAGCACTGTACACCCGTGTCCCTCTTATACAATGTACCATGGTATATGGTACGAATTGCTGGTAACGTAGGGGTCGGTAAGCCTTGGTTCTGAGACGAGCTAAATTGTACCAGGGTACCCTGCCACTGATCCCATATACTATATGCTACCTTATTAACACGGTAAAGTCGCCAGTTTTATTTCCCCGAGACAAACTTTTGCTTTCGCCAAGGGGACTACGTTACCTAAGAATCCAATAGGTCTGTGGCACTTTGATAGGATTTTATTTTTGAAAATCTTCACCTCCTCGTCTCCACGTATGCACCGTATGTGCATCTAGCCCTATATCCATATATGCAATGTATCGCTCGAGTCTGATCGAGTAATCGACGCGAGCTTACACATGGGTTGACTTAGCCAAACATAACTTGACATTACGTGGCTGGCATAACACGTTCCCCGTATAGCATGTTTCGACGTCATATGTACGTTGCATATGTGGCTGATCATATGTGCCCGAGTAAAGTGGATATCGTATGGTTTATGTACTGGTGCAACGGCGCTGGCTTGGTGCATCGTTGTGTATGCGTTTCTGCTGTCTCTGTTATGTCGGAATGCATTCTGATAATATCCCTGACAACCTTCTCCGGTTAATTCGTATATACGACGGTTATTGATATACGGAATGCACGAGATAGGGGGATAGTTGATTTTTACGTATTCATTAAAAAAAAAATCATTGGTCAAGATATTCATTGATATTTATGGGGTAAAATAATTAATTGTGATTTTAATTAACTTGAATAATTAATGAGGTGTTATTTTTCTCCTGGCAATTCTATTAACATGTTGCCCTGCATTTCCATGCATTTTAATTCTGCGGGTAATTGGATGCGAGTATGTTAGGTATGTGGTGCAAGTTCGAAATATAATATCGTACTCATATGGGTTTTCCATTGTATCGCGTATGTGGATATTAATGTGGTCCATTGGCTATTGTGAAATATTTCATTTGTCAAATATATACATTTTCAGTTTGAATTTTGATTCCAATGACGCGACTGTCACTTAATGACTTTTATTTTACGACATTGTGGCGGTCATGTGCATTTGTCACATGTGACGTTGCGCGCAGTGCAATTTTATTACGCAATCTCTTTACAGCGCTCCGAGTAACCCGATCGTCCATAGAAGTGCATAGGCGACGTCGGTGTGATATTTGAAATTTTTTTTTTTTTCTTTTTTTCTATTGTACGTAAAAGTGCAAGTACGGCACGTTTCACTGTTTTTTTTTTTTTTGCTTTTACGCCGCTGACGGGAACAATACAAGCGTCGCAACGCTCGGAGAATGGAACTCGGTAGGAATAGAGAGTCGAGGACCCCTCGAGCTCTTCACACGTGCACGATAACGCGAAACAGCCGCCCACTTGGAAGTAGCCTTGTATTTAAAGCCGCAGACGATTGCAGCTGACTTGTGAACGGTGCATCGTCTTGCGGCTGTTACTCGGTGCACGAGGTGCAACGAGGTCGTCGGGAAGTAAAATGCAATTAGTGACGGTCGGTGGTGGTAATATCGATCGATTCGAAAAGGGATGGAAACGAGGCGTCGCGACGATCGACGTCGGTCATTAATTTTTTTAGGTTGCACGGTACGCTCGTGAAACGACGTCTAACGATCCATGACGTCATGGGCGACGTCATGAACGACGTCTGGGATACTGCGAATACCTTCGTAAAGGTGTCGCGAGATTAAATTTTCTTTTTACTTGGATTATAAAAAAAAAAAATTACCTGGATGCAATTCTTCGTTGAGGCCTTTGACATTGAATCTCTGACTGTGTATGCAGTCGTGTGCATAGGTGCACTGCAGTGCAATTGTATGCAGTTGGTCACCTCTGACGTCTACCACCCGGTGCATACAGTGCAATTGCATAATGAGCCTGAGAGCACCAACCCTCCGTTCGTTGTAAGTGCATGGACAATGGTGCAGTATGTATATGCACGTAATACGTATGGTGTATTGTTGCAGCGCGCGGTTTGCAGTATAGTGCATTTACACACAATAACGTAGGACCCTTGGCATCAGGCCCAAAACATATATACGTACACGTATAGCAAATTACGAAAGATACCCGGGACGAATATTTAGCATTACGACGATCCGTCATTGACTATCTACGTCGTTTGCCCTAAGCGCCCGTGGAAATGCATCGGAATTGCATTCTGCTGGGCAAACTCGTAGACGCTTGGGTGCAGCGCGCGCGCAGCGTCACGCTCGGCGGAACAGAGAAATGCCACGGTGCAGATTGATTTATTTATTGTTGTATATACGTCGACGGATTCTATTCTGAGAATTTTAATTGCCTGTATAAAGTGCATCGTAAAGTTATCGGCCCCCGCCGAGAAGTGCATACGATGCATTCGGTATGTCCCTACGTTGTAGCGCGCTCGGTAGGCTTGCTTCTGGGAGTCCCAATCTTACGGCCTCGATCTCCATGCACTTTTACAAAGATGCATATTACGACTTAATTACACGCGCGGATGCTGCGTATGGTCCAATTCGGTGATGCAAATTTTTCGAAAAAAAAAAAAAAAATTTTGCCCAACTTCATCCTCTCGCCGTCATCGAATCGCATTTCCCGTGCCTACCGACCAGCTGGACCCGAATGTACAGGATGCATCGGGACGTGAGAATTATCGCTAATTAATTAGAGCAATTACCAATGCTAATTCAGTGCTGTCACGATTACGCATATGCCACTGTGGGATATTCGCTTTCCTCTTTTCATCTCGACAGCACGCGGGATGGAATGCAACGTGCACGTATCACGTGGGTACTGTGTAAAGTGCGTGTGCAGGTAGATACGTATGTAATATCGCGCGATATTACAAAGCGAACGAATGACTTTGGCAAGTCACTGAAGAATTTCACGTATAACGTGTATTGCATTAAGTTTATATTTACGTACTTTCTTGTTTCAGAGGGTAACTTATCACCCGTGCGCGAAATATACATTCCTCACGACTAGTATATTATCTAGAAGAATACTTTTCTATGGCCGCCCCATGCCCGTACCGTATTAACTCTCATACGTAGGCGCATACGTAACGTCAGGCTTATCGCACGATGCCTCGCCAAGTTAACGTATCATAATTTCGTTCTCCTCCTACTGCCTCCTCCTTCCCCTCCCTCGCTTGAACATTCGTTCAGTTTTTTTTTTTTCGCCTGCTTTTATAAGGGTGATAATGTCAACGATAAAATACGTCTGTACAACCCTCGTATAACGTTTTGAGGAATCTCTATGGGGGGATGAAGATCTCGCGAAACGAGACTCGTGTGAATTTCGTATGTAACGCGTGACGTCACGTGATACCAGCCACCCTAAGAGCCATATGGCCCTCGTAGATAATGTTTTGCTGATTCTTATATGGTATATATATATATATATATATGGTATACCATATAAGGTTGACGTTGACGTTGACTTGTATATATGTCAACGTGGATAAAAATTGTGAGAAATTTTCGAAAAATTTCAAATTTCTCTCCTACTCGTCACCGATCGGCAAAGAGACGAATATACGGTGGGGGGAAAGAAGGGCGGAGGTCGGATAAGTATCGTGAACTCAGGACGACGGGCGGTAAAGGTTTATAAATAGATATTAAATAAAATGAGGGTTGACGGGACTTCGGGTGGGGGTGGTTCAGAAGGGTGTCTGGCGCAGAACGGCAAAGACGAGAACGCCTGTCAGACGCACGCGGTTGTCTCTGAACTATTCAGAAATCTGATGGTGGCAATACAGTATCTCGCCGATGACGTCACGCTGGCTCCTTTGCCGTCTCGAGGCACAGACGTTATACGTAATACGTATCAGGTACTGTTAAATATCTCGGACACACCTCGTGGCAACACTGTAGCCGGAGTTGGGTCTTGATTAGGTAATTAAAGTTGGAGTTAACCCGCGATATGGTTTTTAAGGCTGTTTTCAACTGAGCTCCGCGCGGACTGTCTAATACACACTTTAATTTGCATTCCCAGAAGGAGACACTTTAATGGCCGCCATTAATCTCTCGTATGCTTCAACACGTTTAACGTATAGAGACTCGCCGTTTATTGATTGCGCACGTACGTGGGTCCTGTGTGCTATTTTCGCTTTCCGCACTTTTTTTTGGCCTCCTTGCGCAACCCGATTACTCGTTTTCTTGGGTATCGGCAGGGATCTACCTTTACCTACCAATGCGCTCTGGCCAATTGACGTTACCGCGTGTCTCTACGCGATGCGTGATTGCGTACAGTCGAATCACGCTAACTCCCTCGCGATCACCTTATAACGGCCTTTAATTCTCGAATGAGTTATCGCCGGCAAGGGAGTCGACTGTATTCACGTTGCGGGTATCTGACAGCTCGTAATATCTGACAATGAGTACATTCGTACTAACTTCCTTTCTGCTTTCAACTATGCTCTGACCTTTTGCGAACAGACTTGCGTGTACTTTCTTACTTCTGGTTTCGTTGGTGAAATCTTTTTTTTTTTTTTTTTTCGAATTACTCCTCGTGGGAAAGGTTCGCCGGGTAACTGGTGTATATATATATATACTTTGTGTACTGTTTCCTGGCTACTGTATCTCTTAGGTATATCGATGCGCGAGAGCCACGCTATTGTTTGGCTTGACGTAAAATCGATAACGAATCGATTATAGGAAATTTAATTGACGGTTCTTGATTATTGGTTTTCGTTGTTTATATCGATTTGCGATTTTATTTTACTGATCGATTTTTTTTTCTCATTTTATTTGTTACAGGTGAGTCGAATTCGATGGTTAGTAGGAAAGTTACGGGTGAACTTTGCGGATCTGGATCGATTACACTTCGATTGGATCATTGGGACGGAATTGATCGATGATCCAGTTTTATGATGGGGACTGCTTATTTATTCAGTGAGAGACAGGTGAATATTGCTTGATACACAAAATGATGGACCGTACGAGGTATACGGTACAGGTATTTTCTCATTAGGAGGGGTCTGTATATACATAGTATATATATATATATATATATATACATATATATCTGTCAAAAGTCTTAATTCGAATTGTTTAATTGATCGATAATCACTGGTCAATCGATTTCATCGTTCCTGTTAAGCTTAGCAAGGCGGAAGTCATTGATGAGGTCATGGGTCAAAGGACGTGTTTCCCGTTTGCTCGTAATTAGTCCGGTTAATTTAAACATCGTAACTGTTTAGCATGCATTTTGCTTTGCTCTGTTTGCTGCGCTCTTGCCGCAACGTGGTTATGCGGAATTAATCATTTTGCACTATTTTCAGTGACTTTTATCAAGCATTTATTTTTTTTTCCTCTGCCAGCTCAAAGTCGAGACTAATTACAGGCTGTATGGGATCGCGGTGTGATCGGAAAGACCGTAAAAGTACGTAATGGGGTAAACGTGGAAAGAGCGATTTTTTTTAATTTTTATTATTATTATTTTTTTTTCATAAGAAACCATAACGCGTCACGTGACTGGGATGCAATTACCGTGCAAGTGCATATGTGCTTGTATCGCATACGTAACATTAGATTTTTCCATGCTCTTATCGTAGCACGGATTTTATTTTTGCTCCCGCCTTAAGCCACGTGTACAAGTCGCATACGTCTCTTTAATTATTAAGAAAGTCACGAAATTGGGTGATAACCCCGCGCGCCATTCCACGTACGCAATGAATACGAAATGGCACCCTGTTTATTGGGGATGACGGTTTGTTAACTGTAAAATATGTAAATACAAAGATGGAAATTCTAATCTACATTTTATGCTGGTCCGATTTGCGATTATAATCCATAAACACAGTCCTTGCTCTTCTGGCTGCCTCTGCCCACTGATCTATGTGTATATATATATTATACAGGTATACCATATAGTACATCTTTTGTCAGTATAATACAAGGGGTCTAAATAATCCCTGCCTTATTTTTGGGATTACCGCGCATATAACATTCAAAGCGTACCTACATATATATATATATATATATATTACACAGGACCTTCCTACGGCCAAGTTTTGCCATTCAACACGCGATGCAATTCTTTGTATGCATTTGCGTAAGTCTAGGTTGAAAATTATTCAAGGACCTGCAATGCGTACCAGGACGAAGTCTCCGTGCATCCACGTGTTCCTTATACAGCGCGATATATCGCCCGTTCCAAATCTGAAGGACGGACTTCGTATTTCCTAAAATCCACTTGAGCCATCCGACCAGACGCTCGGCGTCGCTCCTCAAGAAATCCATATAGGATTTCGTCACCGTTCCGCACGTATATGTATTACTTACCTTTAACGTTACTTTCAATTTTCATCACACGAGATAAACACGTGTCGCGGATTATCTTTTTGTAACTCTTTGTATTTTTTTTTTTTTTTTCACAAGAGACGCACGTAACATGTAGCCAGAGGGTTCGAGCGTGATATACTTATTGTTTCTGCGAGAATTTTTTTTTTTTTTTTTTACTATCTGCCTCTATCTCTGCCTCTCTTACTCTCACTGCTGTCAAAGTACAATGTGACTATTCACAGTATAACAGACAATATATATATATACGTATGTACTCGAGACGTGACTATGTGACAGATCGGCTATATACACGGCGTCACGTGTATTGTACTCCAAATAAATTCCAACGGCAATAAATGGGTGCGTTCGGATACCCGGTATTCCGGGAATGCATCGGGACGGACATGGACGCGCGTAAAGGCGTCGCCCAAAAAAAAAAAAAAAAAAAAAA
>NW_014332891.1:159319-161869 GCF_000341935.2 Cephus cinctus
CCAAAAAAAAAAAAAAAAAAAAATAGGCGACTTTAAAACCCAACGCTGGATCGCACGCTGATCGTAAAAACCGTATGACGATACGCGTGGCAGGTCCAGTGATGATTATCATCGATATCGTAAAGGCGATTTTCATTCTGTTTAATCGCGTCTACAGTACGATCAAATAGCTCTATCGGAAACACGTTAGACAGTCAATAAACCCCGGGTGGCAGTATGACGTCGCGACGCTTTTAGATCGGAAGCTATGTAAAATTTACATGCGTCCCGGGCTATATGGTATATATGTATATATACATATATATTTGAAATTTCACTGTGATACCGCGGGGATCTCAATTCATCCGCGGTTAATTCAAATTTTTTTTTTTTCAAATTTTCTTTCACTCGTTTTACCCTGTTATCACTCGCGGAATTTTCGCGTCCTGTTATCATACCGGCCGATTTACGATTTCGGAGACTCTTACACGCGAGACTTTCCCTGTTGGTCCGTGTCTCCTTTTATCGTCGCTGCTAACGGGTGACCATTTCGTACGGGTAAATTTTAAGGGGAAAAAAAAAAACTACCCCCGGGTCAGAGTGGTATCGGCCCGCTTACTCTTTACCCCTATGGCTTTCGGGACGAAAAATCTTTGGAATTTACAAGGCTCGATCTTTATCCAGCCCCTCTCCCATCCCGTCCTTGAATTTCGTAGGTGTCTCGAGACTTTATTATCATTTCATAAAAATATTTCAAAATTTTCATCTTCCACATATTTGGACTCTATACGCGTGGTTCGAAAGTCCCTGCTGTATAACGGGTGTTGCTGGGAATTACTTTTTTTTTTTAACGAGTTTTTCATTAACACACACCAAGTCCGTTGTCTATTTCACGGTTAGGCAATATTTTCGAACGGTGACCCGTATATGCATTAATTCATGAGTGGTAATTAAAATTGTGTACTTTATCCGCGCGTTGTTACACGAAATAATTATCAGCGCGATACGAGTGAAAAATTATCGCGCATACCATTAGGTAGCATATATATATATACGGGCTGGTTAAAAAGCCTCCCGAAGTATCACGAACTTTCCCGAACCTAACCGAGCCCTCTGTCTGCTCCGAACATACATCATCATTAACACGCATCTGACCCGCCTATATGCAACTTCTACATTTATATATATATATACACACCACGTGTCTATATATGGCATCCGACAATGCCTCGGCTCACGGGCGGGGGCTGCCTCTTTTGTTTTCTATATACTCGTAACCGTTCGGAGCGGCTTGGAGTAATTAAATTTTTAGATAGCTCAGCTACCGTTTCCCCATGTACCTCTCTCTCGCACTCACCGTTCCACCCGTATGCCATTGTACTCTCTCTCTCTCTCTCTTTCTCTCCTTCCCTTACACCATCGCCAACAAGAGATCCGTCCTTTGTCTCGAATTATTCGCGGATCCGTCATACCGTAATTAGCCTCGCGGCCGGATAATTAATCCGTGCCTTTTGGCACGTTTGATTTTCAAGATTTTCCTTCAATCTCCATTTGGCCTACAGGGAGCGCGTATCCCATCCTAATCGCATGCCAGTGGCGTAGACGACTGATAAAAATTTTGATCTCGAGAACACGTAAGATACATGACCCTCTTATCCCTCTCAGCCAATTCTACAGGGTGTCCCGTCGGTATCACTGTACGTTTGTCCTCCGTGCTCCAGCGGGAGTTTCCCACCAAGTTTACCGCTCTGGTGGAACTTTAATAAGCAGAAATGTATTATGGACCGAAGACACGTAGAAAATGATGCTGAGTAATAGGAGGGAAAAAGATGAGGGAGATAGAACTGGAAATTGTATATGAGTGTAATTAAACTTATTACCAATCGAACTTATCCAAGTACCCTGTATATCGGGTGAATCTGTGAATATTTTGTCCGATTTTAGGATTTCGCAATTTTCAAATCGCGTCGATCGGAAACGTCGAAGCACCCTAATGGCGGTGCTTCAGATCACTCTCTGGATAAAAATTTCATAACTTCACGCGTATACGTATACATACAGTTCGTTTTTACCGTTAAAAGAAGAAATTTTTGGATTCCAAAAGAGAATCGTAGATCCTCGGTGTCTGTCGACATATTCACCTCCCGACGATAAAACAGGGTAATCGATTTCTCTCAATAATCCGACGTTCTTACCTGGTAGACAAATATTATGAGTACACCGTGAAAACGGGATTCTCGGTAAGATGTATCTGTTTATTTTTTTTTTTTTTTTCGGGAACTTCTTTTTTTCTCCGATAACGATCCACCGACACAACGATATGGGAATATTGCTCGGCGAAGTTCCGCCTCCGATCGTTAAGATCCGAACGTTGCTTATCGATGGACCCGGTATCTCCGTATCTGCCGTGCTTTCTCTGTTCGCGCGAGATGAGTGCGAGAGAGAGAGAGAGAGGGATGGGATGGGATGGCGAGATGGAAGGAGATGAAAAAAAAATAGCGTTTCGAATTTTGGTCTGTCGATATATAGATACCACACTTGTTATCTTGTCACGCTTATCTACCCCCCCCC
>NW_014332891.1:162311-165270 GCF_000341935.2 Cephus cinctus
CATCTCTCCATCTCTCTCTCTCTCTCTCTCTCTCGTACTGTTTACCTACACTCGTGGACCGTTCGATCGCTTCCCAATGGAATCCCTATGTTAATGCGCCTCTGCATAAATAATGAAACGATTGGATCGCCCATTGCGAGATTCTACGAGCGTAGAAACTTGAGTCGTTATTGCTCCTATTTGAATACGGCCAAAGCGCCGAAGCATCGCAGGTGCGCCCATTGGTTCGAACGGTTACGTGGCAGCTCGGTCGCCTTTGAAAGGGCGGCATGTTTTTCCACAGCGTCAATACTCGTCCTCGAGGTATCGGCTGTCGCTGCGATTAAACACCCGGTAGAAATTGCCGGTTTCGCTTGTACGGCCAATGGAGCCATTATCGAATGGAAGCTTCGCTGCTAGCGCCGCCCCTCGGCGATAAGGGCAACTAGCATTGCAAAACAGTCGCGCCGCAGGAGTGCAGCCTTGCGGTGGCGAGTGCCGGGTGGCTTCTGTTCCATTGGCTCAGGTTGGGCTAGTCTATAGTCGGGATGCTGGGGATCTTCCCCTTCTGCGCCCACCCCCCGTCGCCCAGCATCCCTACGCGAGTCTAACGTTCGCCTCTGTATACGCGAATTGCGAACTCCCGCACTGGATACCAACTGCCGGGGCGGCCAAGGCGAATAAAGTCCATTGTAAACGGGATGGCTGGGTGCTGCACGTCGAATTAGCATCGGATTAGCCGAGTTTGCCGGCTGCTCGTGGGCGAACGAGTGAACGGGGCTTTAAGGCGCTATTGCGCGTTTACTTGGGACGGTATGAACGCTCTTTTATGTACTTGTGTATACGAGGCTGCAAGCTCTGGTCGCTCGGGTTTGGCTTTTTTTATCCTTATGACGGCGTATATACGTTTGGGACTTATACCGGGTGTGACTTTTATTGTCTTTGATGCTTGCTTTTCGTATTCTACGTACCGGCCTGGCGCAAAGGGACGCAGGTGCAATTTATCTGGCCAATCGGGTGAAACCGATTGGCCAGTCCTGTACGGTGCTTCGTTCACGTTGTTCTAGCGTGATGCATTCGTGTACAGTATGTGCTCCATGGTACAGTACGTTATAGCGTGGTTGCTGTACACGGCGCAGTATCGAAATAGGCTGCTAAGAGCAATAAGCTGTTCACGGTGCGGAAGAAGGGCTGCGATCAGGCACCGTCGAGCATAACCAGTTTCTGTTGGGACTGTTGCCGCTGTTTCCCGGCGTAACGTGGCCAATTGGTCAATCGGAGTAGCTGTACGTGTATACGCAACGGCCGTCCAGTCTGACGAGTTTGTTCTACCGAGAATCAATAGCCCACTGTCGCTTTGCGCCTATATAGATATAGTTCAGTCAGTGTGAAACTGAACGCTGCATAGGTGGAGTGATTTTGACAGGTTATTCTTTAATTTTAGTACCATCGATTGACAACTGGCGCTAGTTGTCTTTATTTTACTTCGAATACCCGTGCCGTATAACTATATGTCTATGCTATGTTCAGAAATAGTTTCGCCACGGGCATGATACGTGCTCCTTCCACTTGATTCAGTATTCATTCGTTCGCATCAACAAACTGGTATTTCATTTCTATGAGGTGGAAACGATTTCTCTGTACCTACAAACGTATATATACGTACATGAGCTTTTTCATGTATTTCACGAAAATCATACATGCCCACCCTCGTGCCAAGTAGATTCGTCGAGGTTGAAAAATACGGAGGGAAATACACATACGGCAGCCTCGGGGCCTTCGAGGATTGCCGCTCGGGACTGCCGAAAATCTTTTGGCTCTCAGCTCGACTGGCATCGTTATCCAGGTTGCAGCTGCAACCCCGAAGTGCATACGGTGCAACCAGCACGGCCACGTGCAAACCGATACCATACCGGACATACGTAGCATCGCGTGTAGCTATTTTCGGCATTACGTGAATTTACCTGTCGGTCACGATTTTCCAAAAAAATTCATTATCGTTGGTCAATCTCAAATTTTTTATATTAAAAAATTATTGCTAATTTTGAAAAACACTGTCCGGAACACGTACCACGTGGCACTTCCTGTCATCGACCACTTTCAGGCGTAACGGTACTTCTCGGCCTGTCATCCAAATTCTATGGTACCTGCATACGGGCACTTTCGCGACTAAAAATCTTGGGTCGGTACTGCAACGCGTGTTGTCTGTATTATTCTCTTGGAGTAATTAGCGTATGTACACATGTGACGTAGGTGGATGACGCCACGCCTCTGTTAGCATTTTCATGGCATTATCCACTTCCTGGAAGATGATAGGGCTCGAACTTGGGTACATAGCATGCTTTAGCCACGTGATTAACATGTAACTAGGAATTGGGCTTAGTGTTACACGTTTGGTAATTTTCTAGTCCTATATGAGAGAGCACGTGCGCCAAGTCTTCAGTACGTGTACTTAAAGCTACGCACTAGATTCCTCGCGTATGGCTTATCTATCGCATATGCGTATACGTTGGTGCAAGCTTCACGCGTGACATCGTATTTCCACATACGACCATGCTGCACGGTACGCGTCCCTTACCTATGCTCGATGGCCGTCGATGACGTCACAGATGAGCATGTGCACGGAACCGGGATGGTAGCGAGGACTATGCGTGTTTACTTATGCTAAGGTATGCACGCTCGAAATAACACCGAGTCCCACGTGTTTAACCGGCTGTCCCTTTGGCTTTTGGCTCCTTGTCCCACGTGCGCGGACGCACGTGTGTGCCGCACTTACGTACGTGAACCCGCGTCCTTAACGTTTCGCCTCGTGTGTAGTGGACTTTTAGGAGAGCGACTTGTGGCTCTTACGCGGTTGGCAGACGACCTGTACGAAATGCCGGGTTAACGGGGTGTGACGCGGTAAACTTTTTTTTTCGGGTTCGCGGTGGAGTTCGAGGGTCAAAGATTGTAGGAAAAAAAAAAAAAAAAAAAAAAAAAA
>NW_014332891.1:165342-178125 GCF_000341935.2 Cephus cinctus
AAAAAAAAAAAAAAAAAAAAAAAAAAATTGACAGGTGATACGTATAGAGTTGTCTGGATGGATTTTCTTATTTGGCATTCGGTGAACTCAACAGCTGACTCGGGTGACGTTTACATATTGATATTCGTGTAGGTCGTATGTGGACGTGGATGCGTATATGCATTCGTTACCCTTTGAGAGCCGAAAAAAGCGTCTGGGGGCTTTGAACGAGACTGGGTCTAAAAAGCGTGAGCTTTTGCCGGGGACGCTTGGAGAGGTTTGAATGTCGCGGCAGTTTTTTCGAAATTTTTTTTTATCGCAATTTTAATGCCACGAAATCACGTGACGCGGATCTGGGTTTTGGTTTTCTGATAAGTATGCTGGTTTCGGGATTGGTCGTTCGGGGGGGTCCTGATTGGAAGTGTCAGGTGTAATGGGATTGGGTCTTACGATGCTGCTGATAACGTATCTTCTGGAAATTTGTAAAATTTGTATTATCTTGTTCCCTCCTTTCGCTTATCTCATCGTTTTTCCTGTCATTTCATTCGTATCTCTGTCTCATCTCGTTTCTCCGTTCCCTGCTCGGCTCTCGCGATCTCCCCGCCTCGGTCCCGAGACTCGGTCCACGCTCGAAAGCGGAAGCAATGAAAATGAATCATCTGCAACAAAGCGGATGCCGCCATTGTGACGAGGAAGAGGGAAAAAAAAGAAGATTACTCCATTACAATTTCAATCGTGGAACCAGTTTTCTTTTTATCTTATCTCATCGAAGGGATCCTGCCTCGTGTTGCTTTACTCGTTTCACACGTTTTCTATATGCTACTTCAAAGAAAGGTTTGGCCTATCTCGCTTAACCTATTCACCCTCTCAGCATCCGATCTGGACCTTGTTCCGTATTACCTTGTATGCGTCGGGTTAGCTTGGGTCTGGACGACCCATTGAATCTCCAAGCCCGAAAGATGCCTCTTGGGTTTACAGTGGCGAGAGGCTGTTCGCGTACCAGAGATTTTGCTTTTAATTGGTGGTGGGGGTAAAACTTTTTTTTTTTTTTTTTTTTTTTTTTTTTGAAAAATGTCAACGGCCGATTTTGTCAAATTCCGGGAAAAATATCTTTTAATTTTTTCTGCAGTTTGTATTTTATTAATGAATCTTTTTCCAATAGTTTTATGTAACAACCTCTTTCTAACACTGTAATTCTTGTAGTTGAATTTCACGGCTTATCGTAATTCCGTGTGAAAGCCCCTTGACGACACAGCCCGGGGTTCATAGGTCGACTCGAGTTCCAGAAAGCACGAGGCTTCCACGAAATCTCGACGATCTACAAACGCTCCACCTTGTACACCGTAGGATGCACATTGCCGTTGCATCTTGTAAGTGCATATTATATGCACTCCAACGTGATGGTCAACAGTCCACTACCTTCTGCGGCGTCTGTTGCAGTCGTATCGTGACGTCACGAGCCGAACGAAATGACGTGACAACGCGCAAGGATACATAGGGAGTTGCTTTATTATTGCCGTAGAGATACATTGAACACGTGACAGGTTGTTGGCGAGAGGGTGGTGGAAAAGGGGGTTGAGAGGAAAAGACAACTAGTGTGTAGATATAAGGGATGAAAATAGGGGTGCAAAAATTTAAGGTGGGATACGCGGTTATGTCATTGTTACGCTCATACTGTAACCAGGCAAATGCACGTGCGCGCATGTGTGCGATAAGACCCTCACACGTGTGTGGATTGCTTGGCTCCTTTCCAAAATCGATAAAATGTCGGATGCGAATGAATAAACAACGGAAAAAAGAAAGAAAAAAATAGTGTCGTCACAGTTTACGTTTACTCGACGGTTAGTTAAGCTGCAATCGGCTTAGCGCGAATTAAAATGGATTTTTGAACTGACCAATGAGAGCTGGACCGAGTGACGAGGGGGTGAACATGGTAATATGTATATACATATGTATATCCATATATGAATATGCACCTATGGGATATTTTCTACGTATTACGTGGGTGCGAGAGGGGGGGGGGTGGTGTGGTGCGAGGGGAGGTAGAAAAAAAGGCGAGGGTAAAGTTTACGTGGCAGTTTCATTAGCCGCATTTACATTCATTTGACGTTGCTCGTGCGTAACGATCATGCGGTCAGGTTAGACTGGGTCTCGCGGTGGTATAACCTTACCTGATACTGGCTCTGGTACAAGTTGTTAGTCGTACCAATCAATTTGTAGGAATTTACTGGGGACGGGAACGGGACGGAACAGTGGATTTTGGATTACCACAAAATGAAGATTGCTGCGGTTAATTTAAATTAGTTAATTAAATAAATTTGACACTTTTTTTTTAGTAAACCACTTTCTTTTTATCTACGAAACGGAATTTTATCACGTTCGATTACTGCTATATCACGGTTTAATGCTAAGTCTGTAATTGTTTTCTGGATGGTCAATTTTCGGATATTCGTTTTTTTATTATCGACACTGCAGTGTCTAGGGACTTTTTTTTTTTGGACGCAGATGCCTTATCGCATACCGTAAGTAAATAGTTTCTTCACCGACTTCAATCGACCATCTTCCGGTGTTTACTATGTAACTTAAAAATGTCACTAGCACGGGCTTTCCCCTGCAAGATTCCCCTAGCCCATCCAGGGCTGCGCCAACTCGTGGCTCTCGAGGGGGCGGCAAGTGCAGAGGGTCCAAAGTTACGGCCCGCGGCTGCCGGCTACGAGGATACAGGCGTCTGGGAATGTATTATAGCGAACAGAGTATGGCGAATGGGTTGCCAGAGATATTAGTGGTTATATTACGACGTTTGTAGTCGGTCGTTCGTTGCCAGTATTACATCGCAAACTAACTGATCTAGTCTTACCCTAGGGACATTTGGAAAGACGGACAGAGCCAAAGGCAGATATAGAACTGAAATTCTGACGGATGGACAAGTGATCGGGAAATTCTATTGAACTGCAATTTCTGCATTCAATTGAATTTAGATATTTTCATGGTTATTATTTTTTATTACCATTTAGTTGTATAACCTACCATTTGGTGTATCCGATGTATTTCGTATATGCACTTTTATATGCACTTTTTATTTATGCATCTCATACATTGCATTGCCATTCAGATATTACCGGTCTCCGTCCAGTTCGCCTTCGTCACGTTTACCCGTGTGCTGGCGTTAGGAACCGAATGCACTGTCGGGTCTGAATTTTCCGGGTATTTTGGAAATGTGGTTTTCGAGGTTCGGGCTGGATTTTGTGTAAATCGAAATATTTGCCCAGGACAATAAATGAAACTGGGATAAGAGAACGAACGTTGCTTATGCGGGTTATCGCGAAGCAGGGACTCGTATGACCTGTGCATATCTCTGCATGGACTCTGGTATTTTATCAAGATGCGAAAATAGGGGTTGGCAGTACTGTGTCCGCATGGACGAAAAGGCGGATACGTATAGCCAACGTTCTCGTTTATTCGTATTCGAGTATCGTTTCCGAGACGAAGAAATTTCTCCGTGTCTACTTTTCCCGGAAACTTCGGGACGTTGGGTTCGCGTCGAGTAGGAAATGCAGAGATGGCCTGGGGGCTGCGCAAGCAAGAAACGTGGGGGATGAAGTTGGGACAAAGTGGCAGGACTGGAAATAAGAGTAAAAGAGAATGGAAAAGGTAAGGGTAGTTCCTAAGGTGCACAAGACGTTTGTAGGAGAAAGGAACAAGGGGGGGGGGGTCGGGCAATGGGGTCTGGCCAGTAAGGGTGGCTCGAGCAACTTGAACAATATCTCTCAAGATGCTACGCTGGCAGCACCTAGCTTTCACCCTAGGAACTTTGTCTCGCCCAGTTGGCTGCACTGGCGGTCCGAGTTTACGCGTTAAGAACTTTCACGTATTCCGTTCTAGGGGATGGCCGAATAGTTAATCGGTTCGTACTTACCGACCGAGTGGCATGGCGATCAGATGGAACGAAAGGAACTAGACTGAACCAATGAAAAAGTCCCTATACGCTCTTTCAGCATAGACAGTTCATACGTACCGTATACGTCCACGTTACGGAAATGACTTTTCCTAGTTCTTTCTATGCGCTACGCGTGCAGCCGGGAGCTTCGCTCGCCGCCGGACGTTCGAGTAAATTGTTTAATGGCCACCTCAGTTAAGGGTTGACCCTCCGACTTAAACTCGAGTCAGACCAGCCGGAGATCCGGATGATGAATGTTCCAGCTGGACCGCTGGGTGTACTGAAAAATATACGAACCGTCGTGTAAGTAAATATAACACGCGGGTCATAGTAAAGTTTAGCGTTTACACCGATAAAGACATCGAGGCTGACCCCGGATCCAGAAGGGTTAAGGCCATTGACCGGAATTTTCGATTAATCCCGAATTCACGTTGGCAGCACAGGCGCTCTCGATAATTTGGAATTTTCGGAAAATCTGCCAAGGCATATTGAAATTTCATTCCTGAATTACGTAACCCTTACCGGTTAGTATAACTTTCTCTTTGGGTGTCCACGTGTGTGTCAGCCTTGAAGATTATTTTTTTTCTCTTCGACCCCTCGCCTATATTTCGCTCCGTGCTCATCCATGGCTCGTAGATCGCTTCTCGCCATTCGACCTTTTTCAGTTTCCGATAACCCAGCGGACCGCCCGATCCCCTCCGTATGCTCGACGTCGCGATCCCGATAGTTCGGAACAGCCGCGGCTTCCACTTAACGACTGTTATGGGCGTAAACGGCCGTGTCGCTCCGATGTGTTATACGACACGCTCGTTAAGCTGCGCTGCCAGCCCTCCTTCTCGTAGGCGATCGGTGGTCAAAGAACCGAGTTTCCACGGGGCGAACTACCGTGCGCCATGCGGCCACCTCGTTCAGACTCTTGTACTCCGGCAATAAGGTTGGCTGCCGGTGCCGGGTGGAGCGAAGGGAGTGGGTTATGGGGTTCGGTGTCGGGACCGTGTGACGTAAGCGTCGTGACGTCACTACGGGCCAATAAGAGAAACATATCGAGAGACAGGAGTAATCTGAAACTTTGAATAATCTTTTTGTCTACGCGACCATAGTCAAAGCCTGTATTACTTTTACATTCATCATACACCTTCCGAGCACTACTTTTGAATTCTCTGTGGGCGCCTTTTATTTAGGTTTTTTTTTTCACCCGGCTTTTTTTCGGGGTGGGTGGGTGGCTTTTTGTTTCGCACAAAAAGAAACCAAATGGAAAACTACGTGACTCGCGAAACACGGTAGTGCTCTTGGTGGAGTGAATCCTTTATATTTTTTTTTTTTGCAAGATTTTTTTTAACCTACTCCCCCCCCTCGTCCATTCTACTCGCGCGTATTATGCAAGTGCTTTTATGTATTTCGGTACGAAAGTCTCTACATTGTTGTAGATTTTTTTTCGTCCTTTTTTTATTTCTCGTACTTTACGTTCCCCGATGTAAACGAGCCATTATCACTCTTATTTTATCGTTACGTTCTCTTTACGTGTTGCCGTTAGGCTTTTACATCGTTTCCCAAATCGTTAATTGATCTTTCTAGTCTCGCGGCGGTTAAGATACGCCGAATGCTTTCTTAGGAGTTATTGCCGGGTCGAAACGATTCTTGGTTAGCCCATTTTCTTTTACTTCCGAATTCGTGGAATATAAATTTTTTTTTTTTTTTTCACGATCTTTTAACAAACCAGTTTCCTCGGCTTTACGCAATTTCAAGCTCGCGTCGTTAAAGTCATTTTGGACTCACACCTGCTGGCACACGGGGCAACGTTGAATTTGGACTACAGTCGGACCTGGGGCACTGACGCCTCTGGCACTGACCAACATCCGGCACTGAACCTTTGAGATTGACAGCAATGACAGTGCCGTCCCTAAGCCATGGGGCTATTTGTGCGCACCCTCTGTCCGTTAAAAATTACTGGTAGCACTTTGCTTCCTCTAGGGAGAGCACTCTCACTAGCTACGTCCCTGGTGCTCAAACGCGGCTGGGTGACAGAAAGGTTGGGTGATACGGTCAGCGCTTGAAAGTTCCTGCATCGAAATCTGTCAGTGTCGCAGGTACGTCTGTATATTGAAAATCGATGGGCCTCCTTTCCCTGTCGCGGAAAAGCCTCCTGTCAATCAATCGGCTGACTTTACCCGAGAAAACATCTTCCGACTCCATTCGTATGGGAGTCTCGGCATCGGCAGGACAGGCGACGATAAGATAAACTAAATAAATAATTCAGCGTCCAGTAACGCGAGTACCAGGGGCCCCGGGTCAGGGCTCTGATAACCTACTCCACCTCCGTCACGTAGCGGCTGAAGTCTAGTCGCTTCGGACGTATCTTGAATCTTGCCAACTCTAGTCTAGCCCCCATGCGGATGGGCCAGTTTACATTGTGGATATTATATAAAAAAAATTTGAGGAGAGAGAGAGAGAGGGGTCTCTGCCGGGTAATCTGGACCAAGAGAAGTAAAAGAAAATATAGAGAGATAAGCGAAAGAAAAAAGAGAGGCAAATAAATTTAATGAATTTGACATTATTATTCTATCGATAAAACTGCAGATGCTATTTTTATATAAAATTTTTTTAACCATTTGACTCTTATGCGGCGCCCGTAGTCCATTGGCTATGTTCGGCCCTGGCGTCCTCGTAAGAAAGTAACCAGACGGCAAGTGCCCGGTATCTGTCTTACGAGCCGGCGACTTCGTCCCGACATCGAAATCAACCTTAATGACGTCGGTGGCGAATCGCAAAGTGGCCGCGACGCAGGTACCGTTGCAGTCATAAGTTAGTCAAATTTGAAAAATGCCGGTTCCCTCCGAGTGAACTTTGAGTCTTATTAAAGTTCGACGTGCGTACAGTCGATTTCAAAAGTATACCATCCACGCGGACGCCTAACTGTATATACTCTGATTACGATCGATCTGTAGCAATGATCGATATATAAAGAGAAAATTTGCGATCCACGAATATGAAATCGAATTAATCATCTTTTTTGAACTCTCGCGGAGCTTCATACCCAAATCAGCTCCATTCGATCGATACTCGTAAGGCCCTGAGAAATCGATCGGATCCCATTTATACGCCATAGATCAACGCGACGTGCTCTAACGAGGGCCGGCTGTTCGATTCGATTGAATTTATCATATCGATCGGCAGTACGATCGGACGAGTACCGATCGATCGAATAAATCGATGCCTGTTAAAAGGACCCGCGCCTAACACCACGCGCGTAAATTCATTTCGAAACTACCTTAAGCCTGGGCATTAGTACCGATCTCCTGTGTCTCTCGTACTAATCGGCTCGGATCGATTAGTGATCGGTATTGAAGTTACCCTGGTAGGACAGGTGATACAGGCATAATTCTTGCGAGACTACAAGATGCTTTGGGTGTCCCTTTGCTCTTAGTATCGGTAATAAGCCACTTACCTTATTCTGTGTATATATATATATATACATATACATATTGGTAAATTGGATAACTGGACTATAACGCGATATAGGATTGGTAACAAACCGATGTATGGACATAGCGATATACCGTAACGTACATGTATACTGGGCCCCAGCGATCTACAGTGTAGGCAACTTGAGCAATGCACGGCCCACGCCCTTTTGTACGACAGACTGGGCCAGTGTGTAAAAAAAAAAGAGCCACGGGGCCCTTGCACACGGAATACAATATTGTTTCTGCTTGTCCGACACGGCTGCTTCGCTTGTGTCGTCACAACGTTAGCAGTCTGACTTGTGCGCATGCGCGCACGTCTCGGGGCCCTTTCCGGCCCTTCGGCACAGTTTCGCGTGGGCTGACGTACCGACCCTGGAATGCAAGAATGCCATAATGGACGCGGCGAACGATACTTCACCAACGACAGGGACGTTCTTTGTGGGTGCCGGCGACTTTATAAGTCCACGGGTTTATATACGGGAGATTGCGGGAAAATGACGCGGAATCTTTGTAATGTCAAGGAGAGTGGGGTGGAGGGGTCGAGTTTTATGTGGGAGCCATACGGATTGCTCGAGGATTGCTCGACGGCGTCTGAATTGGTAGCATAAAAATTCTTGGTGCAAGTTTTTTTGACTTTTTTTTTTTCACGTGTATCCTTAATTTTCTTTTTATCCCGAGAACAGGTTTAATTGGCCTGGCGAGTATTGTTGGTTCTGGATCCGAAGAAAAGTCTTGGGCTTGATTACCCGTGTGTATTTATTTTTCATAAAAAAAAAAAAAAAGAAAAATTTAATATATTAAAAATTTTTTTTTCATACATGGGTGATCCTCGAAATTGATGTAAATGATGATTTTTCAAAATCAGTCGTCGAAAGTTGAAGTTATTTAGATATTACTTCCGCGCTATCTTTCGCCTCGCACCAAGGCGAATTAATTGTATCGCACGGTTCGTTGGCTGTTCGTGTGTACACGGAAAAGATAATTTCCTGGATAACCCGTTCCTTTTGTTCGATTCGATTTAATCGTGTAATTTTCTCACCTTGGCGCATCCGCTTTTACACGGAACAGACGCCTAACGAAACCCCTCGTTAGGTGGCATTGACAACGCGCGTAAACATCTCGCGGGGTGTGGCAAACGCGCGGGTGTTAAATCCGAGTAAACCAATATCCTGCGGCGTGCAGTTCACGGGAGCGTCCGACAGATTGAACGGATAAAAGGAGAACGAGGTGGAACGTAATAGAGAAACGAGAATAAACATACGTAACGGTGAGGATGAAAGAGAAAGAAAGAAAGAAAAAAAAAAAGAAAAAAAAAGAAAATTCAAGCGAATCATACAGAAAACTGCATACGTGCTACCGGTGCACCACGGTGCATCGAATCGATGCACATTGCACTCCCTTGGAAAAATACAGGCCTCTGCTAACGAACCCGTTCTCTTTTTGTTTCAGGTGAGTCACGAACCCCAGCCAAGAGTAGTGATTCGCCAGGTTGTACCCGTGCATGCTGCACACGGGTAACTTGGACAATTTGAAAGAGTGACGGGAGTGGCGAGAGAGGATTTTGTTCACAGATGTATATACAGGTAACGAGTGCGCATGCGCAAGCGAAGGATACTCGTTCGATTTAAGTTTAATTATTTGTAGACCGAACCTCGTTGGTACCGATCCGGTACCAAGCTGCAGATTGGTACCATGGTCCCTCGTTGGTACCTTCGAGCTGTACTTATTGCTCGAGCTAGATTCTTCTTTATTCTCAAAACGAAAGGTCACTCCTATGGGATATCTCGAAAACCGGTCCCGACGCTCTCGGGATCGGAGGTTAGACGAAAATCCGTTGGCGCTCGCGTCGCCACTCTGAATTTCTCCCCGCTCACCACCTCGGGCACCCGGTTTTCAATGATAAATCGTCTTACGCGGTAGCTTAGGCCTCGGCGGAAGATCGAGTAAAGCGAATTAAAATGAGACACGTGCATTCATTGCCTTCGTCTTGCGAAATCCTGATTAATAGCGGGATAATATTGTGCAAACACTGTAATATCCTGGCCATACGTCTTGGCGCGCGATGGAAGAAATTGCTTTGAAATGGCTCCCCCTTTTGCCACTATCTTATGGCTTCTCTCTCTCTCTCTCTCTCTCTCTCTCTCTCTCTCTCTCTCGTCCGCGCTGCGTAAAGGCAGGAGGTCGTGGCAGCCCCGAAAAAAATTTTAACTGCTGAACGTGTAAGCACGGCATTTTCTCGAGTACTACTCACGGCAATAAGAATTTATCGCGCGCAAACCAGTCTCCAAATTCTTCCACCGACGCTCCGTGGCGCTGCTGTCGTTAATAATTTTAATTTTTTTTTATCACTGCGTATATCAAAGCTCGCACAAGCATTACTTTTGTCGATTGATAGATTGTCAGGTTGGAAATTTCTTAAATTGACGAGGTAAATATTTGACGAAATTTTGGGTGCGCGAGGCGCACTCACTTCCGGTTTTGGATCCCAACGATTTTTCAAGAGTTTTACCATCTTATTTCTTGCTCTTGGCGAACTTGCGAATTGCGACACTTGCCAACTTCCTCTTCTACTTTCTTCCTTCCTTCCGTCTCTCCTATCCCTGCTTCTCTCTCTCTCACTCTCTCTCTGATAAATAAGAGAAATCTCGCCGGAGAGTAGAGGAACCCGCACAGGAAGTCCCCAAGTGGGCACGCGTTGTGAATTATTTCTCCCCAGCGGGCCGAGTGGGTACCGCCTTGAAAATTCATTTTTATCATTCCTTTCCGGATTACGAAAACTACCCTTATACGTAATAACGTACACGTGAAAACGTATGAGATATTCGTACCCCTTTTATACCCTTATATTTGCTATCTGACATGTTTTTTCTGACAGGGAAGTCTTTTTTTTTTCTTTTTTTTTTTTTTGACAAGATTAACTTAAAATTGGAAAATCTCCCTGTAGCATCTACAGTACCATTCAAAAATTCTGTTGGTAGCTACCGTCCTACGGTGGCTCCCCTCGGCGTCATTATTTGCCAATGTCTCTTGCCGCATGAAAGCGATAAAAGTTTTTGGCGACCCTTGCCAAAAGGGCACGAGGTACCAGAGTTAAAGTCAACAACCCATTGTTGCGTCAACCACCATAAATCGCGTGGGAAGTTTCAGTAGGAAAGCCCAGTTTACCAGTTTAAAATTTGCACCGCGCACAGTACAGTCCAGGTAGAAAAATTTTTACGGGTACCTCCACGCAGACTCCCGTGCGAAGGATCCTCTTGCTCCATTCAATTTTCCTGTTGAATATACATTAGAGTTACAGGGTTCTACATACCGGACCATACAGCATCCAGCAAGGTATACCAGTCGTGTACCAGCCGTTGCCGTCTCTACGGTCCCGTGATAGTGGTAACGTAACTGCAGCATGTGGCCTCGGTCGTGTAGCCCGTGTTTCCTGGGTTTAACTAGAAACCAATCGGTTGTCCGGATCATGCAAGACGCGATAAGGGCGCCGCGGTGCGGAGCTCTTCGCAATCCGTCAGGTAGGCCCCAACAATGCATCTTTGTCGCTGATTAGATGCTAACGGGACGATAGCCGAGACGTTGCTTGCGAGAAATTACTACAGACGGTTGACCCTATACGTTTTGCCAGCCTGATCCCTTGTTCATCTCGAGACTCAGCTTCCCCTTGGTACCGTAGACTTTCAAGTTGGTCCAGTCAGCATCTCTATAGAGATCAATTTATTTGTGAAATTATTCATTTTTTATAGGATTTAATTGTCATTTAGGAAATTGGTCCATTTGGTAATCACAGCCTCTCGAAGTGAGATGATACAAAAAATTGTATCAGCGAGGTAATTGAGTCTTGACGTACTATTGGAAGTCTAAATTTTATCCAGCCAATGGACAAGTTTAGTGCCAACGCGTGAAAATGGTCCAGACTGTAAAACTTGGACTTTCATCTTTTCATCTCGCGTCATATGGGATGAAGTAGTCTTATACGAGATAATGCCAGTAGTAGATATGGTGACAAGATAATAATTTCTCATCGGTACTGTTACTTGCTATAGGATTATACTTACTGAATATCTTACTCAGGTTAGTCGTGTAATAAAATGATAGCAATTTATTTTTCTAGTTTCGCATAGCTGTTTATCCCGAAAAAAAAAGAAGAAAAAAAAAACATTATGCTCAAAGACGGGAATGATAAATCATAAGAAAAAGAGTATCTCGATCAGGAATCACAGTTATCCCGTGGGGCGGGGGGGGGGGGGGGTAATTTATTTATCCTGTTTACCCCGAGGTCCACTTTACGAATAGAGGGAAAATATATAGGATGAGCAATGTCCTGGCCAAACACGAGACGCTTGCCCGTCTGGACCGTAGTCCAGCTTCCTCGATACTCGTCAAACCAGTTTTATCATCGACTACTTCCTTTGGGATGCTGCGAAGCCACGTAAGCTAGATACGACAGGATAGAACGGATGGAATAAATCGAATAAGTAGAATAGAGATGGTATATACAACAGTCCTAAAGCCCAGTCCACAAGTCGATCGCGTTTGATAGATCGACCACGTGTTCGCCTAGTCGCTCATCTCGCTTATTACGTATTTCGCATTACGTATCTCATCGATCCCGAAGATGCACTTATGCCTCGGTAAAAAAAATTGTTAGTAATCAGCGTTTGGGGCATTTTGAAAAAAATCATAATTTTTTCGATTTCATTTTTTTTTTATCATCGATCAAATCCTGTCGCAGCATCCCTATGGACCAAAATGATCTAACGAATAAATTTCGATCCATTCGGATCATCCTAGTGCATAAACTCTATTCGCGTGATCCGCACCTATGATACAAACAACTAATTTGTTTTCCCATACCAGCTCGAAGTTGTTTTCCATCGGTGAATTAAATTGATTATCAATTATCGATTGGCAGTCAATCGAGAAATGCGCTTGGACGGTGTTAAGGAGAATGATCAGGCATGTATCACAGTCCATGGCACGGAACAGTCTTGATGACGATGATGGCAGTTGATCTCAGTGCGATCATCCAGATAGATAAATAAGCATCGAATCGATCCTTAAGCCCCGTTCTCATTTCTACCTTTCTCCACGCAGCTACACGCACGATCCCCATACCCGTATCCGAACGCGCCGGTACAGACGTCCATAGCTTCTTCTTCCGTTCAGCTTCGTATTCCAAGGAAGCCCCATGAGGTAGATGGAGCTGTGATCTCCAGCCGTCTATATACACGCTATACTCGCCTATCTACAGATGACTCATTGTCAATGACCAAATCGATCCAGACCGGTTTCGTAACATTATAAATAGAAGACAATGCCATTACCGATTACTGCTCGGACTGTACCGCTCGCACGCATGATCGCCACTGTCTTGTCAAAAAAAAAAAAAAAAAAAAACCC
>NW_014332891.1:178172-180748 GCF_000341935.2 Cephus cinctus
AAAAAAAAAAAAAAAAAAAAAAAACCCTGAGCCGTCGCTCCATCAAGTCCTTACTTAAGCTCGGTACACACGTCCCGGTCGCGCATTGTGATTTTCTTTCTTATGGTCTTACGACGTTAACGTACGTTATAGCGCCGGGGGCGCCTTCTAGATTATACACATACGGCCCTGAATTACTCAACCGCAACCGGTGGAGGACACTCGCGGTAAGAAACGCGATCCTGGCTCGAGTACGTGAGTCTACGTGAAGGGAAATACCAACCCGAGGAAAATAAAGATTAATCGACTAAGAATAATCGCTTTGGCAAACTGTGGATTAGATCTTGGGAATTTTTTCGACCGCCGTCACGCTTTGATCAGCCTGATTCGCATTCGCAATGTAATACCTAAATTAGGTAATTTACCAAATTGATCCCAAAAAGAAAAACGGACCATTAGTCCACCACGGTTTACACGTACTTAAATGATTTGATGCTCTGTCTCGTTACGTTTTTCGGTTTTTTTATTTCGTAAGAACCACGTATGAATTCCCAGACCACACGTGCTTCGCTGCAACGACATACCCTGTGTTTTCAAACTTTTGGGTAGATTCCACTGAATACGGTTATCCTCGCGTGTCTAACGGTCCTGGGTGTTATACGGGTGAGACCCTAAAACCACAGGATCCAGATAGGGCCCTGCTGTCCTGGGGTCTTGTTAGAGGGAAACCCGAGCGGTGAGAAGGGACAAGGAATGACAAAAAATATACGTACACTCCCATGGGTCCTGATGACGGGAATCATGAATTTTTTTTTTTTTTTTTTTTTTCGAAAATGGAAATAAGGAATTTGTCTATGTATAGACACCAGGTACCTTTTACTGTATACATATATCGTACAAGGGACAAATCTATGGAAATCTCACACAGCATCCCCGTTGACGTTTTGACACGCGTGTCGGTGCTTATTAGCCCCCGGGTCCATACTGCCACTAATTTGCCCTAACAAGCCAACCAAACTCCGCTTATGTTTCGTAAGCAGTCTCTCTAATAAGGCTTTTGTTGTTCGGCAGTTGTCGGCGTGTCATGGCGCTTCGTTTTCTGGCCTTAGTCGTACGTGTGGGTATATATAGGTATAGAAAAAGAGATAGGAGAATTAACTGTGAGCATGGATAGATATATGTATGAATTAACGGGTGTCACGTGCGCTGTCATACATGGAATTTGTCAGTACCCGATGACTCGGATGTCACTTGGATCAAATGGAAGGATGACTTTTGTTCTGGAGACGATTAGAAATTTTTTTTCTCGCTGGAAGTGCGGTCGAGGATTTTTTTTTTTGAAAAATTTTTTCGATAATAATCCTTCCTTATACTCGAATTCCTTCTGTATACACTTATCTCTCGTGTCTAGATATCTGTGAGGTTTTCGAACGTTACTTGCTTCGGTTTAATTAGCAATTTCACGGAGCTACGCGGCTAACTTTAATTACCAAGAAATCCGAGACGCGCTTGGTAATCATTCGAAATTGAGCTAACATCTGACTGAGATTTTGATTCGTACTCGAGGAAATTCGTAGGTGGATGGTAACGTTTCTCGGATTTATCTTGTCACGCTGAATTTAAGTCTTGTTAGGTGCGGGTTAGGTAATTTTGAATTTCTTTGAAATTTCGTAATCCCTTCTCCCCGTGGATCACGGTATTAACTGGGAAAATAAAATATTTTTTGAAATTTCGATTGTACGAAATTTATTGTCGCACGAAAAAAAGAGATACGTCCATGCGTAGACGAGTAACGAAAAATGATCGTGAATTTTGAAAAAAAATTTGGTACCTCAAAAATATCTTTGTATATACTCAAAAATCAATGTGGACGATAGCAATTACGTGACAGTCGATTAAATTCCATCGAATCCTTGGAATAACTTAATACGCTAATTGAGAGTCCGGACCATTAGGATCCACCTTGTTCCCTGTACCTACGTAACTGCTGTACATGGCCATTCTGTCGCCAAAGAACTTTAATTGGAACCCTGTCGCGTGTAATTACTACGACCGGAAATGTTCCAGAAGACGTGTCGTCAATTTTCGTAATTTTTCAATTCACCAATTTTTTACAACCACTTTATTAAAACCATACGTATAATTTCCTCGTTACATTAAAATCTTGTGCACTGATAATTATTTATTTATTTTTTTTTTTTACATTTTTACCATCAAAAAGGACTATAGCTCCAACGTGGCTGCGTCTTTCTCGTGAAAAACAGGATTCGCTTTACTACCGGTCAACATGAAGAATTTTTATTGTTTTATTTGCCCCCCTCCCGGCCACCCCCTACGTGATCACACCTCTCGTTGCAGCATCACTTTGGTGGTACATTGCTAGCTGAGCGCGATGCTATTTTTTCTTTGTTTCTATGAAACACCATTTTTCAAAATTGACTCACGGGAAAAATTTCGTTCGGACATTCGGAGACTTTCGAAATTGCAAACCATACGGGACCATACGAGGCCTTTTGGACGGCGTCGTTGCCAGTACGAAGCATGCGCCGTAAAATACAGTAAAACGTATTTTTTATCTCCCCCCCCCCCCCCCCCCC